>NC_080072.1:78912814-79217425 GCF_949987535.1 Balaenoptera acutorostrata
GACCAAGACAGTTCCAAGTTATACTTGGAGTGCCAGCGTAATTATTAATGAAGTCCCTTCTCTCAAAACTGTCCTGGTTTAGTTGATATATTATGTGGCCATCCTAATGAAGAATGATCATGCTTTTCATGTAATCTGGAAGATAAGTAGATAAGTGAATTGGGGGTAAAGCAAGAGCATTTAAAATAAGGTTCTCCAGAGAGAAATACCCAGTAGGCAAATAGATTTGTGGCTATGGAGCTCAGGAGAGAAAATGTGTGAGTTGAGATGCAGATTTGAGCATGATCAGATGAAAATGAAATTGCAGAGACAGCATGTGAAGAATGAGAAGAGGAAGAAGCTCAGGATAGAAGCTTTAGAAACACTTATGTTGAAGATAAGGAGGAAGCTACAAAGAAGATTGGGAAGTAGCTGACAGACACAGAGCAACTAAGAGGAAAGTCAAAGAAACCAAGTCTTAGGGACAAGAAAAGGGAATTTCAGGAAGGAGAAAATAGGCAACAGTGTCAAATGCAAGTAAATAGAGAACAAATAGATACCATTGGTTTGAGCAATTTAAAATACATTGATGACTTTGGCAAGGGCAAATTCAATGGAATGATGGGTGTAATAACCAAATCACAGTAGGTGGAGAGAGGCAAGTGATAATACATGAAAGGCAGTGCAGTATCTTAAGGAAAGCATGGGCTTTGAAGTCAGACAGATTGTTTCACATGCCCACAAGGTGTTACTAGTTGTGTGACTTTGGACAGGTTGCTTAACTTTAACCCTTGCTCACCCTTCACTCATTCATTCAATACTTATTCATCAAACATTTATAGAGCACATATTATGTGGCACTGTGTTAAGAACCAGCTAACCATGAGCAACTGATATCTCCAACGTGAAGGAACACCTTACAATATAATACAAGGAGTACTATTACAGGTATATAAACAGCACATTTTGCTTTCTGATCATAAGCTCCATTAATAATAATAAAAACAGCTAACATTTGTTAAGTTTTTCCTATATACCAGGCACTGTGCTAAAGGCTCTCTATGAATTATTTCACTCAATACATTTAGAATGTCCTATAAAAACAATATGAGAGGGATACTATTTTTAGTTCCAATATGCAGATAAGAAAACTAAGGATCAGAGAGGTTTAGGACTTGTCAAATGTCTCCTTAATAAGTGGAAGAATAGTGAGCAGAGTCCAGGGAGACTGACTTCAAAGCAAGCATTTTAAATTACTCTACTGCCTTCCACCAACAATTGCCAGATTGTTTCAGTGTTATTCATCACTGTATCCCCTGGTCATACTTAGTTCCTGACACATTGTAGGTCTTGAAAAGTATTAATAAATATTTGTGGAAAGAAGTTGGGAAGAAATGAAAGTGAAGGGAAGGGCAGGGAAGAGAGGAAAGAAAGGAGGAAAGGAAGAAAGAAGGTAGGAAAGGAGGAAGGAGGGAAGGAAGAAAGGAAGAAAGGAAGGAAAAGGAAGGAAGGAAGGAGAAAGAAATAAGGAAAGAAAGAAAGAGAAAAAGACAAAAAGAAAAGAGTCCTGTGAGAAATAAGGGAGTGGAGTAAGAAGCTCTGCCTAGAAGTCACAGAATTTTAACAAGGATATGATATATGGGCAGGATTAAAGGACATGTAGTCATTTGCTAAGCCAAAAAGAGAACAGAAGTTACTCTATATCAGCTTGGTAATACAACACATTTTCACTTTCATCTGCCTCTAAGGATAGGCCTCACATTCTCTAATCCTCTAAAGTACCTAATCTTGGACCACATGACCAGAAGACTCAGCATCATTGATCACCCCTCTCTATCTTATACCTTGGCCTAAATGACCTCTAACCCTACTGACAAGTCTGAACATCTTCTGACCCCTACGTCTTGCCAATCATATAAAATATCAAACTCTAATAACCATTATCTCAGGACATCTTGTGGGGCTTCTTATTCAAACACTCTAGGTTTTGATAGAAAAAAATCACTTCTGGAAAAAATACCCTCAGGAATATTAAGCATCAATAAATAATAGACCTCTTTCTGCATGATCTGTCCTCATTCTCTTATTTTAAACTTTCTTACAATTGCTCCAATTATGAGGGAAGGAAAAAACTGCCAGTTGCTTTAAAAAGTGCCTAGCCTTCCATATAATCGCTGCTGCTATTCTTTCAAAGCTTTGATATTCATTGTTTCTCATCTACTTATGGGTGAATTATGCCAAGAGTCATGAAAACAAAACAACACAAAACAAAAAAAATGGTCTTTGATGTTCAAAAGAGTGTCCTTAAAGTCACCAATATTACTTAGGTAAAATATTGGAAGTACATTTTATCTGTCTGTTCATTTCTTTGTTTGAATTGTTTGGAAATATCATCCTACTTACTTTTCATATACTTCATATAGACACAGCCTAAACCCACCACCAGTCCTTTCTAAAACCTGACCTTTTTATTTTCCTGAATATATTGTTTTCTGTGACTGTTATATATATTGTTTTAGCATGTCTTTAGAGTATTGGGTAGTAATTTGCTTTCATATGGAGCCCTGAATACATAGTTCTGTAGGGTATATACATACTACATGGCCCTTTTTTTAAACATCTTTAATTGAGTATAATTGCTTTACAATGGTGTGTTAGTTTTTGCTTTATAACAAAGTGAATCAGTTATACATATACATATATCCCCATATCTCCTCCCTCTTGTGTCTCCCTCCCATCCTCCCTATCCCACCCCTCTAGGTGGTCACAAAGCACCAAGCTGATCTCCCTGTGCTATGCGGCTGCTTCCCACTAGCTATCTATTTTACATTTGGTAGTGTATATATGTCCATGACATTCTCTCACTTTGTCCCAGATTACCTTTCCCCCTCCCCGTGTCCTCAAGTCCACTCTCTACGTCTGCGTCTTTATTCCTGTCCTGCATGGCCCTTTTTTGATAACCCAAATGTGGAACCCAAGTTCCAAGCAAAAGTTCTGCCGAATATCAACCCAATGACTGGTCACATCTCCAAGGAAGACAATAGAAAATTGGTAAGTTCACTTTAGTTTCTATCCCAAAATCTTGTTTTATTTCCACCTATATCAATACTCAATTCTTAATTATTTTCTTGATTTTATGTAACACAATACAACATGTAGCCTGGACTCTGAATGATTCTTCATTAGTCAACACAAAATCCGTGCAGATTGAACAGAGGGCTAACATCGATTGGAAGAAACTTTTACTGCATATTGGATTTTGTCCTCCCAAACACCTGGCAAGGTAATGTCTCCATTTCACTCCTCCTTAATTTGGAATTACAAAGGCAATTAGCTCTGTAATGAGTTAGAGCAAGTGAGGTGAAAGAGTAGGGAAAAAACTGAACACCAGATGATGTCTGTTAATGCCAAGAAAAAAAAAATCACTCATTCTTGGTAAACATCTTTCAAATACATGTCTCTCTTTTGTATTTTTTAAAACTAGAGTGTGTAAAACATGTTGCTTAATATGTATGGAGAAAATCTAATTTGATACATTATGTGTAAAGATTGGCAGTCATGAGCACATGGGTGTCTACGTTATTGACTGAGTATATCAGCAAATTTTGCCTTCAGAAATTTGCGAATTATTGCTGCGGTACCTAAAAACTGAGACGGAAAGGGAAAAAAAACAGTTCCTACTTTTATAAAAAAAAACAGTTAAAATAGAGAATTAAAACATTAAAATAGAGAATTACTTCTGCAAGAGTCAACGTGGGCAAGTATTGAAAAGCTGAGATATAAAAGTGACAGCTGCAAGGTTAATTATTGCTGTGAGAAAATAAAACTGCATACATTCAAAATGTGCAAAAAGTAGTGGGGAAAGATCTGCTCTACTTGCGTTGCATTTGATCTTTGGGCAACTGGTGCACTTAGCACTGGACTAGTTTATAGCTGGTGCTCAGTAAATGTTAGCTGAATCTCAATAGTCCAATTTAAAAATGACTCGAGTTGTTTACACTGGCTGTGATAGGAGCCAGGTTACCCAGCCCATACAATGTAGCATCATAAAAATGACCCAGGCCAGGATCTGAATCTCACTCTGACACTAGCTGGATAACCATAACAAGTGATTTTACCTCTTTTGGATTCTTCAATTGTGAAACGGGGATATAATACCTAATTTGCAGATTTAATAGGAAAATGAAATGAGATTTCAAATGGTGGAATGCTTCTCAGTAAATGCTAGTTATTGTTGTTGATATTCTTAACTAGAAGAATTTCTGTTTCCCTAATCATTAAGATTAAGAAAATGAATCATTGTTCTTCATCGTACCTATAAGCAAGAGAATGGTCCACATTTATCCAACAGGCAATCCTATCTGATTATCCATTATTATGGATAATGAATTATTATTCATTATCGACTGAAATGTTCATCTTGTTCAATTATAATTTGATAATACATTCTAAAGCGGAGTGGGAGCATTTTGGCTGCCTCTCCTTCCTCAGGGTCAAATCAGCATGTTGATAAGCTTGGCATAATTATTTTCTCTGCAGGTTTACTGTCATTAGTATAAACTGTAAAATACCACTAGGACCATATCAGTATATTCAGTTAACTGAGTCAATGAAACCTTGCCTCACTTTCCAGAAGTGTGTTGCTTATATTAATGTGTATTTATTTGCATTGAAGATTCTGTTTTGAGGGCCTCCATTCTTGAACAACCTGCAATAGCTATCTTAGTGTACAAGAGAATGTCCCACATGTGAAATAAATACTGAAGGGCTTGAAGTACAGTTACACAAAGTCACCAAGAGGATAAGATTGAGTAAAAAACAAAGTTAAATACACAAATTATATTTCATTCTAGAAAAGATATGTAGATGAGGTTATAATAGAGACGTCATAATCCTAAGAGTACTGCTTTCCTATCAGTGACAATCATCATTATCTGCCTATCTAAATGTCACCAGCTTGATAACACATGAAATGAGCCCCAAATATATGTTATAAAGTTGATTTAAATCACTGTGTTCAATATTTTTAAAACATAAATATGCATTCTATGAATGCTTACATGAGACTTTGCCATGCCTTTAGTTTAGTTGACAATGAAGTAATGCAAAACTTAAAGAGTAGAAAGCCTTTATAAACACCACAAAGGACACTAAAGGACTTGGAAGTACTTGTGAAATAAATACATAGATTTTTTTAAAAATTGAATACAAATCGTATGAGTGGTTTTCAAGTTCCTCTGGAATTACGTCTTAGATTTTAAAACATTCTAGGTCAAAAGTACAAAATTTCAAACTTATGTGATTTCCTAAACCACATAAGTTAATCATTTATACTAAATTGTCAGCTTTCTCATTTGTCAGCATTCTGATTTGGTTAACTTTAGTGTATATTAATCACAGAAAAGTATGGCATAAAACAAGTTCAGGTGGTTATTGGTTCATATAATTATTTCTTTTGTGTCAACTCAAGAAGTAGAACTGTTATTAGTAAACTTTATTTGAAATAGTTAATCACTCTTTCAAAGACATTTTATCACCTGATCTGTATGTATCAGTAAATCAAACCTCACATATTTGTCTCACAACCTCAGCTCACAGAATGTTAAGTCAAGATAATAAGAAGCATCGATCATACCCTGAATGAGATAGTCTGCATTACAAACACTCTCCCTGTAAACCATCCATTATATGGAACATCTGTTACAAATTATCCAGACTCCAGGACTGCTCTATTTAAGTGTTTCTGCAAAAGCCCACTGTCTCCACTTCTCCAAATGAGTTAGTTGGTGGTACAAGGATTGTACCAAGTTCACTGTCACCATATGACAGCAGTCTTTTTCAATCTGTGCCTAGTTCTAATGGTACATTGCACAGTAATAAATATCTTCTTACAGTTGTAGAGCAAAAATCCTCCGAGTATAAGCAAGTAGCCATCAAGAAACCACTAAGACAGTTCTTTCTCCATTATATCTCAGCCATTGGCCAATAAGTTAAGCACTTAGGAAGTAATACTTACTCTTTTCTACGTCCTAAGGGGACTATTGATTTGCTCAGTTAGTTAAAATATGAAATTAATGACCCCAGATACATGTTTGTCAACTTTTGCTCACTTCCATGACTGTGAAACATGTCCCTAGTCTCAAATAGATATCTTGCAGAATATGTTGGTATCAAGGAAAATCATGAAAGAAAATCTAAATACAGTCAACTCTCCATATCTGTGGAGTCTGCATCTGCAGATTCAACCAACTGTGGATCAAAAATATTCAGGGGAAAAAAAATTCTAGAAAGTTCCAAAAAAGCAAAACTTGAATTTATTGTGCAGGCAATTATTTATATAGCATTTATATTATATTTACAATTATTTGCATAGCGTTTACATTTATTAGGTGTTATAATTAATCCAGAGATGATTTAAAGTATACAGGAGGATTGTGTAGATTATATGCAAATACTATGCCTTTTTATACAAGGGACTTGAGCGTTCCCAAATTTTAGTATCTGAAGGGATCCTGGAACTAATCCCTGGTGAATGAGAACAAGTGAAAACTTATACTTCCGAAAAAAACATATTAAAGAAAGTCTACTACTTATAGTTTAGTCCACAGTATTGCCAAGGGTGCTCCTGTCTTAAAAAGAATGGCTTTATAAATGTATGGCCTAATGTGTCTTTGGAAATAATAATTCCAAGTTTACTTCATGGTATATTTGAGGAAATATGTCACAGGGATATCTATAAATTATTGATAAAAGAATAGTGAGACTGAACGAATTTAAAAGCCCATATAGGCATACATCATTTTCTTGGTCTTAATTTGCATTGCAGAGTTGTAATGAGTCATACACAATAAACCAATATTGGATTTATAGAAAGCTTTGCAGAGGCATGGTACCTTGCATATTTTAGCACTCCATATGCTATTTTCCTACAGGATTTCTTCAACTCATCTGTTCTTAGAATTTATGTAATACTAGCTTACTAAATTAATTTCAAGATAGTGTCTGGGTTGCTTGAGGTTTTAAATAAACAAGTTGATTATTTTTAATTATTCTTGCCAGTTTGCACAATAGATCCTCAAATGTCTATTTTCCATTTCAGAAAGATCACCTTCAATGGATGGAGAGTAATACTTATATATTGGAATATATACAGTGTGTACAACTTCAACTCATGTAAAACTACATTAAATATTTATGCCTGCCTAACTACCTGAAATTATTGGTTAATTTACCTTTCACTTGAAGTTTGTAATAACTGACCAAGAAGTGTTTGTATTTTTCTAAAAATGAACACAAGAATTCTTTAAATAAACATTTTAAACGTAGTGATGTGTAGAGTCTCACATTAGTAATTGAGTTCTTCAAACAAAAATGGCACGAGTCATTTTAGCTTAAAACTCACAAGACGTCAAAATTCCAACGACAACCACATGTTCACAAATTATACTAAACAGGATAAATGTCATGAAATTCTAATTTTATTAGACTGATATGGGGAAGAGGTGGTATAATTTTTGTTTTTGCTTACAATGGAAGTAGAAAAATCATTATACTCTCAGTAAGATTGCAAAAGACATATATGCAAAGCATCCTCAGATCACCTGATGACCACTATCATTGAAACTACATTGACAGCTTCTATTAAGCAGCAATAGTATAATAAAACAATATTGGAAAAGTGATTTACTGAGACATCACAGTTTACATTTGTAATCAAAACTTTATTGCAAAGAAAAATACGCATACATTTTTAATAATTTAAATAGATTTTCCCTCCAAATCTTTCTACATCCTCTGAAGTCTTCCATAGCACTTTTGCTCCACCATTTTCAATGGCTTCTTTACTTTGACTTTTCTCATATGTTATCTAATGACTTTCCATCACACTCAGAATAAAATCTAAATTCATTACCATTATCTTCAAATCCCTTTATTATCTGACACCTACTGACCTTTCCAACATTAACACCCTCCTCTAACATCTTCCTTCACTTTGCTTAAACCACACAAGAATTCTTTGTTCTACAAATATGCCAAACTCATAACACTTAGGATTTTTTTTTTAATTGATGTCTCTGACTGGAAAACTCTTGCCCATAATATTTATGGGGCTAACTATCTCCTTCTCATCATTTATTTCTCAACTCCCTGTCTAATGTATCCTGCCTCTCCTCCACCCAATTTTTACCCCAATTTATTTTCTTCATTGCATTTATTACTATCTAAAATGATCTCATTCATTTGTTCATTGACTGCTTCTCCTCCCAGCAAAGTAAAACGTATAAGGGCAAGTATCTTCTTTATCTTGTTTACTGCCTAATGCCCAGAGTCTAGCACACAGTATATATTTCCTCAATATTGTTGAGCAAATTATTAAACGTATGAATGCATGAATATGCAATCCTTTTCCCCAAAGAGAGTAATTACATTTTTAAAAAATCACATAAATAGGGAAGAATGTTCAATATATGGAGTAGTAAATGAGTAAACAATAATTGTAGGCATTTAATATTAAATATATTGTCATGTCATATAACATGTCAACAAGCAGAAAAACAAATCCAGTGAAATGGGAGGAAAAACAATTTGGAATGGTGTGGTGGGAAAAGATTTTCAGAAGTTTCCTATGGCTGCAATCACAAAACTATTATATGAAGTATGATGTTCCCATCTCTTTAAATACCTCAGCATGTTTTTAATGACTCACCTTTCACTCCACCCTATTCCTTGCAACATACACACACACACATTCTCACAGGAAATGTTAATCTAAATATTTAAAGCTAATTGCAAATAGCAAAAAATGACTTATGCTAGATTTTGGCAACATGTAGTACAGGCATACCTTGGAGATACTGTGGGTTTGGTTCCAAACAACCAAAATAAAGCAGATATCACAATAAAAAGAATCACACAATTTTTTTTTTTGGTTTTCCAGTGTATATAAAAGTTATGCTTACACAGAAAAAGCTTTTGATAAAATACATCTGTTTATGATTAAAAAAACTCTTCAGAAAGTGGTCATAGAGAGAACCTATCTCAACATAAGAAAGGTCATATACAACAAACCTACAGCTAACGTCATACTCAACCATGAAAAGCTGAAACATTTCCTCTAAGATCAGGAACAAGACAAGGATGTCCACTCTCACCACTTTTATTCAACATAGTTTTGGAAGTCCTAGCCATGGCAATCAGAGAAGAAAAAATAATACAAAGAATCCAACTTGGAAAAGAAGAAGTTAAACTGTCACTGTTTGCAGATGACATGATGCTATACATAGAAAATCCTAAAGAGGTTACCAGAAAACTACTAGAGCTCATCAATGAATTTGGTGAATTTGCAGGATACAAAATTAATATACAGAAATTTGTTGCATTTCTATACACTAACAACAAAAGATCAGAAAGAGAAATTAAGGAAACAGTGGCATTTACCATTGCATCAAAAAGAATAAAATACTTAGGAATAAACCAACTTAAGGAGGCAAAAGACCTATACTGAGAAAACTTTAAGACACTGATGAAAGAAATCAAAAGTGACACAAACAGAAAGAATACGATGTTCTTGGATTGGAAGAATTAATATTATCAAAATGACTATACGACCCAAGGCAATCTACAGATTCAATGCAATCCCCATCAAATTACCAATGGTATTTTTCACAGAACTAAAAAAAACTTTTAAATTTGTATGAAAACACAAACGACCCTGAATAGCCAAAAAATCTTGAGAAAGAAAAACGGAGCTGGAGGATTCAGACTCCTTGACTTCAGAGTATACTACAAAGTGACAGTAAATAAAACAGTTTGGCATTGGTGCAAAAAAAAAAAGGCATATAGATCAATGGAACAAGATAGAAAGTCCACAGATAAACCCATGCACCCATGGTCAACTAATCTATGACTAAGGAGGCAAGAATATACAATGGAGAAAAGATAGTCTCTTCAATAAGAGGTGGTGGGAAAACTGGACAGCTACATGTAAAAGAATGAAATTAGAACATTCTCTAACACCATACACAAAAATAAACTCAAAATGGATTAAAGACCTAAATATAAGACGGAATACTATAAAACTTCTAGAGGAAAACATAGGCAGAACACCCTTTGACATAAACTGCAGTAATATCATTTTGGATTCATCTCCTAAAGTAATGGAAATAAAAACAAAAATAAACAAATGGGGCCTAATGAAACTTAAAAGCTTTTGCACAGCAAAGTAAACCATAAGCAAAACGAAAAAGGCCTCAGAATGGGAGAAATATTTTCAAGTGATTTAAATGACAAGGAATTCATTTACAAAATATAAAAACAGCTCATACAGCTCAATATCAAAAAAAAAAAAACCGATCAAAAAATAGGCATAAGATCTAAATAGACATTTCTCCAAAGAAGACACACAGATGGCCAAAAATTACGTGAAAAGATGCTCAACGTCACTAATCATTAGAGAAATGCAAATCAAAACTACAGTGAGGTATCAACTCACACCAATGAGAATGATCATCATCAAAAAGTCTACAAATAACAAATGCTGGAGAGTGGGTGGAGAAAAGGGAACCCTCCTACACTGTTGGTGGGAATGTAAATTGGAATAGCCACTTTGGAGAACAGTATGGAAGTGCCTTAAAAAACTAAAAATAGAGCTACCATATGATCTAGCAATCGAACTCCTGGGCATATATCTAGAGAAAATCATAATTTGAAAAGATATATGCACCCTAATATTCATAGCAGCACTATTTACAAGAGCTAAAACATGGAAGCAACCTAAGTGGTCATGAACAGATGTATCAATAAAGAAGATGTGGTATATATACACAATGGAGTATTGCTTAGCCATAACGAAGAATGAGATAATGCCATTTGAAGAAACATGGATGGACCTAGGGATTATCACACTAAGTGAAGTAAGCCAGACACAGAAAGACAAATATCATATGTTACATTTATATATGGAATCTAAAATTGATAGAAATGAATTTATTTACAAAACAGAGATAAACTCACAGACATAGAAAACAAACTTATGGTTACCAAAGGGGAAAGGGAGGGGGAGGGACAAATTTGGAGTTTTAGATTAAAATATACACACTACTATATATAAAATAGATAACCAACAAGGACCTACTGTATAGCATAGGGAACTATACTCAATATCTTATAATAACCTATAATGGGAAAGAATCTAAAAATGAATATATATATATGTATAACTGAATCACTTTACTATATACCTGAAACTAACACAACATTGTAAATCATGTACATTTTAATTTTAAAAAGATTTGTGCTTACAACATATTGTAGTCTCTTAAGTGTGCATTAAGCCTCAAAAACAATGTACACACCTTAATTAAAAAATACTTTATTGCTAAAAAATGCTAACCATAATCTGAACCTTCAGTGAGTCGCAATAGCAAAATCAAAAATCATAGATCACCATAACAAATACAATAATAGGGAAAAAGTTTGAAATAGTGCAAGAACTACCAAAATGTGACCCAAAAACGTGAAGTGAGCAAATGCTGTTGGAAAAATGATGCTGATAGACTTGTTAGATTCAGGATTGCCATGAACCTTCAATTTATAAAAAAACAGTATCTGTGAAGTGCAATAAAAGGAGGTTTAACTGTAAATGGACAGGAAATTCAATAAGAACATTAAAGAAAAGGCTTATGTGTCATTGCCTTCCTCTGAGTTTCAGATGGACTCCACTTTACTTGTAAGGTCACCAGCTTTACCTAATTCAATTCTTACCCGAAATCCATGACTTTCTTGATGCCTATCATGCTGGCTTTTAAACTTGATCACCTTTTTTCTGGTTATGAGCAAATGTAGGGCATAAAGAATCTAATGGAACAATGTTGACTCAACCCCTATAAAATCATGCTTTTCATTTCATATAAGCTCTCAATGTTTTTTCAGCAATGTTGCTGTTCAACTCTTATTTATTCCCCATCACATAGCTCCCAATGACTCTTCCTGACCTTTTCAACTCTCTTTAGGCTCCAAACTAGCATCTTCCTGTGTCTGCAATTCAGTGTTATCATTAGAATTATTTCAATTAAAATTTATTGCATTAAGTTGAAAAGAAAACTTCTGAGATCCTCCTCCAGATGTCACCTTTACTGTACCATTATTCTTCCAATTTATTTAGCATGAAATTCTGGAATAATGTTTTATTCCCACTCTTGACTCTTCCTTTTTAATATCTAATGTGTTAGTCCACCTCCCATTTTAAAGCATTTACTGGCCTCCACTACCTACATAAAAATGCTCAAACTCATTGTCCTGCTCTTCAAGGTCTTCCCTCAACCTCCTTTTCTCCACATAAAATCCTGCTACTCTGATCAAACTTAAACCATCTGCCTGCCTGCATTTCAGAAATGCCTTGAATTTTCCAGTCTTTGGGCATATTTTTTTACTTATCCCCTTTTGCCACCAAAAGAAAAAAAAAGTCACCTGTTCTATCTTTAAGTACTAGCCCAGAGGACCTGTTTTCTTGGAATATTCACTGCAAAACCCACCCTTCCAGCTTCACTGTCTAAAGAATTTTCTGTGTCGTAGAGATACAAAAGTGAATTTCTAACTCACCTGGCTGGAAAATGGCAAGGCCTGCATGAGTTCCCATGTGTCAAGGTATCTAGTCAGCCTCCATCAGTCAAAACTGTCAAGTTTAGCTTTTCATTTTTGTCCTCACATGGCAATTTCTCCAGCCCTTTCAGGCCTTTTTTTTTTTTTTTTTAAATGAACGTAGTAATGAGAATGACACAGATTATTTAATTGTGGGCTTGTAAAATAGGATTTTTCAATCTTGTTCTAAAATTCCTTCTTTAATTTTCAATAATTTGTTGAACTTTATTGTCATAGGAATTCATTGGTTATAATATTACATGTTTAATAAGCCCCAAGTCTCTAGCCAAAAGTGATTAATATATCCTATAGGTAAATTTTTAAGTCATTTTAGTAATTTCATTGTATTCTGTGTTTACCTCTCTGGCTGTTTGCTGCTAGTTGGCTGGCTGTTCTTTCAGTTTTCCTGATTAACTTTTAGTCATTTTTCAATTCCAAAAGATTTATTTGGAGTAATTAGATATTGTTGGAGATCCTCTTTTCAGATTATTTATGCTAATATAACCAGTCTTAGCACAGATAATGACTTATTCCAGTTTTAATCTTTGTAAACCAAGGGACTTCTGTTATAGTTTGTATCTTAGGATGCTTCCAGTTGCAAGTAATATAAAGCTTAACTCAAATTGACTTAAACAATAAGAAATTTATTGGCTCTCTTGACAGGAAGCTAAAGCAGATTTTTTTCATTGGTTGGTCCAATGTCTCAAGTTTTTTTCAAGGACACGGGTTGGGTCCATCTCCATTCTGTCATCTTCAGTGCTGGCCTTACCCTAAAGCTCATTGTAATCATAGGCTGACTGCCAAGAATAATAGGGCCTAAATTCTTTCATGTTCACATACAACAGGAGAAAAAACTAGCATATCTCTACAAATGTCTATCCCTTCATCTGGCTTTGCCAATTTAGACCATGTGTTTACTCTTGAACCAGTACCTATCATAATACGATTGTCATGATCTGATTGGCTTAGACCTAACTTCCTGAACCAGTCACTAGCAGGGACAGGTGAGATTGCCAAGATGGGCATAGACTAATCAGGGCTACTGCATATAATAGGGGGTTAATTCCCTATACCACATTGGGCCAGGTGGAGTGAATATTAGGGAGCTAACCACAAGGCTCACTTCATCTCTATCATATATTTTCTATCTCTAAATCCATTTTCAATCAATAAAAAAAGTATTTGCCCCTGCTCATAATAATTCTTAAACTTCTGAAATCTACATTTCTATGTTGAATTATGTGAAGAAGTGTTGCATATTAATGAGTAGCACAGAGTTAAAACTCAGATATATATGCAATTAAGAATCAGAATTGAATCCCAAGTCCAGTATTGGAATATTGTGTTGTCTTGAGTGAGTCACTTGTACTTTCTGAGACTCAGTCTTCAGGTGTCAATACCAGATTTTCTGTAAAGATTAAAGAGAAAGTACATAACATTTAGTATATTACCTTCTACCTGATAGGTGCTCATTAAATCATTATCATTTCAGCACCACTTTTTCCCCTTTCCATTATAAACTCCCCTGAAAATAGAGATTGTTTATTGAATCCACCAATAATAGTACATTTTTTTTTCTTTTTCAAAGCATTTTCACATCTATCCTTATTTGTTTTGATAAATCAATGTGTTGCATAGGTTCTCATTTTTATTGGTAAAAAATGAAGCATTGTGAGATCATATGACATCGTCAAAGTTCTTGAGTTAGTTAAAGGCCTAGCCAATGCTAGTATAGCTATTTACAAAGTACTGTTACATACATTACCCTACACAGCCCTCACAATAATGACATAAGATTGATATTATCATCCCCTTTATAAAATGTAAGGAAACTGAGCATTAATGAGGTTCAGAAACTTGAATAAAGCTCTTACATAAAGGAGTCAGAACTGGAATAATATTCCTATGACGCTTTATCAAAATCTCTTTTCTTTAGATCAGTTTTTCTTAAAATATAGGGTGCACAAAAATTCCTAGACAACCTGTACAAAATACAATGCTGAAGCTCTAGTCACAGAAATTGAAATTCAGTAGCTATTGAGTACAGCTCAGGAATCTAGATAATTTTTTACAAACATGCCAGAGATTTTGTTGCTCATCAAAGTCTGAAAGACACTAATAGCTTGTTTGTTGTTCCTGTTGCTTAGAAACACCATGATCTGATGGGTATCTAATTAAGACAATTTACCAAAGATGAGAACATAGCATAATTAGAATCTATTTTTTAATATATATTAAGAGTATTTTTTCAGAATAAATGATTTTGTAAAGATATATTACTCTTTTTCATATTTTGATTGGGTCAAAAGGAAAAATGTGTAAAAAGATAGCCCAACAGCTATGCTAGCCCATTAGGTTAATAAAAATTATTCATTCATTCATTTATTACAAATCTATAGTGATAACACACTAAGTGCCAAGAACTGTACTAGGAAGTGGGACTACAATAGTGAGCAAATTACAAGCACAACTTCAGCCCTACTGTACCTAAAATTCAAATAGAAAATCTACCCTTAACAGGAGATTCACACAAATAAGTAGAAACCTTCATAGATTTCAACTATGAATGAGAGGTACATGGTACTATATGAATGTATATAATCTTGTGATTTTACCTAGACAGGGCAGCAAGAGAAGTTTCCTCCAAAGCAGTGATACTTGAGCAGAGATTTGAAATTTGAAGCCTAAACAGGTGTTAAATAGGCAAAGTGAGGAGAGACAAGAATTTCATGCTGAGGGACCAGGTTACATAGATAATGATGACAATGATGATAATGATGATAGATGAATAGACAGATAGATACAAAATAACAATAATAATAAATATAATGGTAATGATAGATAGGTAGATACAAAATGATAATAATATATATAATGATGATAATAATGATACATGGATAGATGTAATAAATGGTGAACTTTACCAAATTAATGAGAAACAAAATTGCTTTTGAAAAAAATTATTAAAACTGTTAACTCTCACTTCCATCCTTAACTACCCCTGGTTTAAAAAAAATTATTCTCATGGGATCGAGAACAGTATGAAAGGGTCACATAAATTAGGTAGGTAAAAAGTAAAGAAATTTAGGAACACCCTCTCGACTTCATGAGGAACATAATGATGGTAAGGAAGTATCTGAGGAAAAGGCAAAGAAAGATGCAATGCTATGTGAAGTTGAAATTTACAATATGTCAAAGTATACCAGGAGACATTTTCTTGCATAAAAATAAATATGCTATCAATAACATCTTAAATAAGGGTATATCATAAGTTTTCATAATTCTATTGTAAAGATGAAAACCTCAGCAAACAGTTACTACTAGGTATTAATATGTGATGTGATACAGGAAATCGACTCACATTGTTGACTATTACTTTTTAATGAAAGGTTTTGTTGTTATTTATATATGGTCTTTTAAATTTGATCTACACAAAATGGTCCTTTGTAGTGGATAGTTCATTGCATGTATTTAAATTATACATCATAAAAATAAAAAGATACTCTTCATGGTCTGAGTTATCGAGTTTATTTTTCTACATTAATATAATCTTTCAGACAGTAGCTAAATCTCTTCCCTTAGTATTAGAAGGGCATGTTCATGACTTTACTTCTGTGATTGCTTTCCTTTCTTCTGACCCATATGCCTACATGTGTCTAGAAGTAAGAAGTGTCTGTCCCCAAGCAATATTTATGGGCTTAAAGACAGAACCAATTTAAGATACCATGGCATATTTGGTATTGAATTTTTCCTTTTAGTTTAATCAATTTAAAGCAAAGAACTGTTTAATGTTTTACATCCCAACAAGTTTAATTTTTCACTTAATACTTCTATATAAGAAAAATAGAAAGTCCCCCAAATCAAATAAAAATGAAAATAAAAACTGAGTAGATTTATTTTTTACAAAATAGATTTGTTTAAAAAATAACACGTACCAGTAGAAATATTTGTTGAATAAGCAGGTGTCAGAATCAGGCAGAGAATGTGATGCTAGGTGAGAAAAAGAAGTTGCTTGCTACAGGGAGTCATTCTTAGCATTAGGAAGATGTTTTAAAGAATTGTTCCTCAAAAAGGATTGGACAGTCACACCACAAAATTTCTAAAGCCCGGCACCACCAATTGATGTCTAATAGGAGAATGAACAATAATTTCACAGGAGGTCAGTATGCAGCTTCCTGTTTGTTAAAATTAATTTGTCATAATTTGCTTTAAACAGGAAACACCCCTCCACTGGCTGTCCAGACTAAAGCCAACACCTGCTTCCACTCATTTTCCCTCTAAAGGATAAGGACCCTTTTGATCTCGTTTTTTTGAGGAGGAGTTTCTCTCTCTCCTTCCTCATCTGAAAAATAATAGGGTTGAACTAGATGGCTCTGGTTAATTTAAACATTCCAAGACTCTGTAACATGTTTAACTATTACATGAAGTCTTTAAGTCCTTGTTTCATGTCACCAGGATAAAAATAACAACTTTAAATGTTACAAAGAGATATATATTTTATTTGTTTTTCAACTATAAAAGTCAATGGCTTCTCAAGAGAACACAAATTTCTAACTGAACATTAGGTCAGCAGAGTGAGTTGATCTGATAGCAATCTAACGGCAATCCTGGGGAGCCCTTGATTGAGATAGATTGAATTCATGAGAACATGGCTTCTGCCAATGGCCTCTGTGCATTGTCATTTGCTCAGTCCTTACCATGAAGAAATAAACAGACTGTGTCCATTTTTCTAAATGGTCTACTTTCAAATAAAATATTTATTTTAGTGACCCTATATAAGAGCACTATCATGGGTGTGGGAGAGAGGGGGACTTTCCAGATTCCTGACCATCGGACACTGGATCATTACACCTCAGTATAAAATTAATAGGATTTCTTCTAAATGACTGGCATCTATAAAACATTCAGACACTAGCTACAGTCACACATTTGTCATCTTACCTCTTATTAATCTATTTTCAAATATATCTTGTGTAAATTAGCTATAAAATTCTTTGAAGAGAAAATTTACTCCCTGACTTTAAAAAAAGTCAAAAGATGTTGAAAATATGACCATTATTAACAGGCTTTAAAAACAAAATTATTGATTGTATTAATATAATATTAATGTAATTCACTCCTAAATATATATAAAAAGCTAATTGCACCCCGAATTCAGTACATAATGTCTAAAAGTACATTTTTCTCTGTAAATAGAGCATTGTAAACCAATACTAATATAATAACCATAAACTCATTTTCACTTTCATTATGGTTGAAAATTTCATTTAATGTGTTTTAATAGGTAAATCACATCATTAATTTTTTTTTTTAGAAATTTCATGTAATGTCTGAAACATTTATATTAACATATTTCCATACAAATAACCCAAAGAAAGTTTAGTATTAGTTGTTTTTATTTGTTTGTTTGTTTGTCTGTTTCTTAATATTGTACATTCTTATTAGTCATCAATTTTATACACATCAGTGTATACATCTCAATCCCAATCGCCCAATTCAGCACACCACCATCCCAACCCTACCACGGTTTTCCCCCCTTGGTGTCCATACATCTGTTCTCTACATCTGTGTCTCAACTTCTGCCCTGCAAATCGGCTCATCTGTATCATTTTTCTAGGTTCCACATACATGCGTTAATATATATTTGTTTTTCTCTTTCTGACTTCACTCTGTTTGACAGTCTCTAGATCCATCCACGACTCAACAAATGACTCAATTTCATTCCATTTTATGGCTGAGTAATATTCCATTGTATATATGTACCACTACTTCTTTATCCATTCATCTGTCGATGGACATTTAGGTTGCTTCCATGACCTGGCTATTGTAAATAGTGCTGCAATGAACATTGGGGAGCATGTGCCTTTTTGAATTACGGTTTTCTCTGAGTATATGCCCAGTAGTGGGATTGCTGGATCATATGGTAATTCTATTTTTAGTTTTTAAGGAACCTCCATACTGTTCTCCATAGTGGCTGTATCAATTTACATTCCCACCAACAGGGCAAGAGGGTTCCCTTTTCTCCACACCCTCTCCAGCATTTGTTGTTTGTAGATTTTCTGATGATGCCCATTCGAACTGGTGTGAGGTGATACCTCATTGTAGTTTTGATTTGCATTTCTCTAATAATTAGTGATGTTGAGCAGATTTTCACGTACTTCTTGGCCATCTGTATGTCTTCTTTGGAGAAATGTCTATTTAGGTCTTCTGCCCATTTTTGGATTGGGTTGTTTGTTGATTTAATATTGAGCTGCATGAGCTCTTTATATATTTTTGAGATTAATCCTTTGTCCGTTGATTCGTTTGCAAATATTTTCTCCCATTCTGAGGGTTGTCTTTTCGTCTTGTTTATGGTTTCCTTTGCTGTGTAAAAGCTTTGAAGTTTCATTAGGCCTGATTTGTTTATTTTTGTTTTTATTTCCATTACTCTAAGAGGTGGATCAAAAAAGATCTCGCTGTGGCTGATGTCAAAGAGTGTTCTTCCTATGTTTTCCTCTAAGAGTTTTATAGTGTCTGGTCTTACATTTACGTCTCGAATCCATTTTGAGTTTATTTTTGTGTATGATGTTAGGGAGTGTTCTAATTTCATTCTTTTACATGTAGCTGTCCAGTTTTCCCAGCACCACTTATTGAAGAGACTGTCTTTTCTCCATTGTATATCTTTGCCTCTTTGTCAATTAGTTGACCATAGATGCGTGGGTTTAGCTCTGGGCTTTCTATCTTGTTCCATTGATCTATGTTTCTGTTTTTGTGCCAGTACCATATTGTCTTGATTACTGTAGAATTGTAGTATAGTCTGAAGTCAGAGAGTCTGATTCCTCCAGCTCCATTTATTTCCCTCAAGACTGCTTTGGCAATTCGGGGTCTTTTGTGTCTCTGTACAAATTTTAAGAGGATTTGTTCTAGTTCCGTAAAAAATGCCATTGGTAATTTGATAGGGATTGCATTGAATCTGTAGATTGCTTTCGGTAGTATAGTCATTTTCACGATATTGATTCTTCCAATCCAAGAACATGGTATAACTCTACATCTGTTGGTATCATCTTTAATTTCTTTCATCAGTGTATTATAGTTTTCTGCATACAGGTCTTTGGTCTCCCTAGGTAGGTTTATTCCGAGGTACTTTATTCTTTTTGTTGCAATGGTAAACGGGAGTGTTTCCTTAATTTCTCTTTCAGATTTTTCATCATTAGTGCATAGAAAGGCAAGAGATTTCTATGCATTAATTTTGTATCCTTATACTTTACCAAATTCACCGATTAGCTTTAGTAGTTTTCTGGTAGCATCTTTAGGATTCTCTATGTATAATATGTCATCTGCAAACAGTGACAGTTTTACTTCTTCTTTTCCAATTTGTATTCTTTTTATTTCTTTTTCTTCTCTGATTGCAGTGGCTAGGACTTCCAAAACTATGTTGAATCATAGTGGTAAGAGTGGACATCCTTGTCTTGTTCCTGATCTTAGAGGAAATGCTTTCAGTTTTTCACCATTGAGAATGATGTTGGCTGTGGGTTTGTTGTATATGGGCTTTATTATGTTGAGGTAGGGTCCCTCTATGCCCACTTTCTGGAGAGTTTTTATTATAAATAGGTGTTGAATTTTGTCAAAAGCTTTTTCTGCATCTATTGAGATGATCATATGGTTTTTATTCTTCAATTTGTTAATATGGTGTATCACATTAATTGATTTGCATATATTGAAGAATCCTTGCATCCCTGGGATAAATCCCACTTGATCGTGGTGTATGATCCTTTTAATGTGCTGCTGGATTCTGTTTGCTAGTATTTTGTTGAGGATTTTTGCATCTATATTCATCAGTGATATTGGTCTGTAATTTTCTTTTTTTGTAGTATCTTTGTCTGATTTTGGTATCAGGGTGATGGTGGCCTCATAGAATGAGTTTGGGAGTGTTCCTTCCTCTGCAATTTTTTGGAAGAGTTTGAGAAGGATGGGTGTTAGCTCTTCTCTAAATGTTTGATAGAATTCACCTGTGAAGCCATCTGGTCCTGGACTTTTATTTGTTGGAAGATTTTTAATCACAGTTTCAATTTCATTACTTGTGATTGGTCTGTTCATATTTTCTGTTTCTTTCTGGTTCAGTCTTGGAAGGTTATACCTTTCTAAGAATTTGTCCTTTTCTTCCAGGTTGTCCATTTTATTGGCATAGAGTTGCTTGTACTAGTCTCTTAGGATGCTTTGTATTTCTGTGGTGTCTGTTGTAACTTCTCCTTTTTCATTTCTAATTTTATTGATTTGAGTCATCTCCCTCTTTTTCTTGATGAGTCTAGCTAATGGATTATCAATGTTGTTTATCTTCTCAAAGAACCAGCTTTTGGTTTTATTGTTCTTTGCTGTTGTTTTCTTTGTTTCTATTTCATTTATTTTTGCTCTGATCTTTATGATTTCTTTCTTTCTGCTAACTTTGGGGTTTTTTTTGTTCTTCTTTCTCTAGTTCCTTTAGGTGTAAGGTTAGATTGTTTACTTCATATTTTTCTTGTTTCTTGAGGTAGGCTTGTATAGCTATAAAATTCCCTCTTAGAACTGCTTTTGCTGTATCCCATAGGTTTTGGATCATCGTGTTTTCATTGTCATTTGTCTCTAGGTATTTTTTGATTTCCTCTTTGACTTCTTCACTGATATCTTGGTTATTTAATAACGTATTGTTTAGCTTCCCTGTGTTTGTGTTTTTTATGGTTTTTTCCCTGTAATTCATTTCTATTCTCATAGCGTTGTGGTCAGAAAAGATGCTTGATATGATTTCAATTTTCTTAAGTTTACTGAGGCTTGATTTGTGACCCAAGGTGTGATCTATCCTAGAGAATGTTCCATGCACACTTGAGAAGAAAATGTAATCTGCTGTTTTTGGATGGAATGTCCTATAAATATCAATTAAATCTATCTGGTCTATTGTGTCATTTAAAGCTTCTGTTTCCTTATTTATTTTCATTTTGGATGATCTGTCCATTGGTGTAAGGGAGGTGTTAAAGTCCCCCACTATTATTGTGTTACTGTCGATTTCCTCTTTTATAGCTGTTAGCAGTTGCCTTATGTATTGAGGTGCTCCTATGTTGGGTGCATATATATTTATAATTGTTATATCTTCTTCTTGGATTGGTCCCTTGATCATTATGTATTGTCCTTCCTGTCTCTTGTAACATTCTCTAATTTAAAGTCTATTTTATCTGATATGAGTTTAGCTACTCCAGCTTTCTTTTGATTTCCATTTGCATGGAATATCTTTTTCCATCCCCTCACTTTCAGTCTGTATGTGTCCCTAGGTCTGAAGTGGGTCTCTTGTAGACAGCATATATATGGGTCTTGTTTTTGTAGCCATTCAGCAAGCCTGTGTCTTTTGGTTGGAGCATTTAATCCATTCACGTTTAAGGCAATTATCGATATGTATGCTCCTATGACTATTTTCTTAACTGTTCTGGGTTTGTTTTTGTAGGTCCTTTTCTTCTCTTGTGTTTCCCACTTAGAGAAGTTCCTTTAACATTTGTTGTAGAGCTGGTTTGGTGGTGATGAATTCTCTTAGCTTTTGCTTTTCTGTAAAGCTTTCTCCATCGAATCTGAATGCGATCCTTGCTGGGTAGAGTAATCTTGGTTGTACGTTCTTCCCTTTCATCACTTTAAGTATATCATACCACTCCCTTCTGGCTTGTAGGGTTTCTGCTGAGAAATCAGCTGTTAACCTTATGGGTGTTCCCCTGTATGTTATTTGTCAGTTTTCCCTTTCTGCTTTTAATAATTTTTTTTTGTCTTTAATTTTTGCCAATTTGATTACTATGTGTCTCGACAAGTTTCTCCTTGGGTTTATCCTGTATGGGACTCGCTGCACTTCCTGGACTTGGGTGGCTATTCCCTTTCCCATGTTTGGGAAATTTTTGATTATAATCTCTTCAAATATTTTCTCTGGTCCTTTCTCTCTCTCTTCTCCTTCTGGGACCCCTATAATGCGAATGTTGTTGTGTTTAATATTGCCCCAGAATTCTCTTAGGCT
Source organism: Balaenoptera acutorostrata (assembly GCF_949987535.1). Taxonomy (NCBI): domain Eukaryota; kingdom Metazoa; phylum Chordata; class Mammalia; order Artiodactyla; family Balaenopteridae; genus Balaenoptera; species Balaenoptera acutorostrata. The sequence continues at coordinate 78,935,433 of NC_080072.1, forward strand.
GTCTTCATTTCTTTTCATTCTTTTTTCTTTATTCTGTTCTGCAACAGTGAATTCCACCATTGTGTCTTTCAGGTCACTTATCCGTTCTTCTGCCTCAGTTATTCTGCTATTGATTCCTTCTAGTGTAGTTTTCATTTCAGTTATTGTATTGTTCATCTCTGTTTGTTTGTTCTTTATTTCTTCTAGGTCTTTGTTAAACATTTCTTGCATCTTCTTGATCTTTGCTTCCATTCTTTTCTGAGGTCCTGGATCATCTTCAGTATCATTATTCTGAATTCTTTTTCTGCAAAGTTGACTATCTCCACTTCATTTAGTTGTTTTTCTGGGGTTTTATCTTGTTCCTTCATCTGGTGTATAGCCCTCTGCCTTTTCATCTTTTCTATCTTTCTGTGAATGTGGTTTTTGTTCCACAGGCTGCAGGATTGTAGTTCTTCTTGCTTCTGCTGTCTGCCTTCTGGTGGATGAGGCTATCTAAGAGGCTTGATGGGAGGGACTGGTGGTGGGTAGAGCTGACTGTTGCTCTGGTGGGCAGAGCTCAATAAAACTTTAATCCACTTGACTGTTGATATGTTGGGCTGGGTTCCCTTCCTGTTGGTTGTTTGGCCTCAGGCAACCCAACACTGGAGCCTACCTGTGCTCTTTGGTTGGTCTAATGACAGACTCTGGGAGGGCTCACACCAAGGGGTACTTCCCAGAACTTCTGCTGCCAGTGTCCTTGTCCCCCCAGTGAAACTGAGACATGCCCTGCCTCTGCAGGAGACCCTCCAACACTAGCAGGTAGGTCTGGTTCAGTCTCCTATGGGGTCACTGCTCCTTCCCCTGGGTTTCAATGTGCACACCACTTTGTGTGTGCCCTCCAAGAGTGGAGTCTCTATTTCCCCCAGTCCTTTCAAAGTCCTGCAATCAATTCCCACTAGGCTTCAAAGTCTGATTCTCTAGGAATTCTTCCTCCCGTTGCCAGACCCCCAGGTTGGAAAGCCTGACGTGGGGCTCAGAACCTTCACTCCAGTGGGTGGACTTCTGTGGTATAAGTGTTCGCCAGTCTGTGAGTCACCCACCCACCAGTTATGGGATTTGATTTTACTGTGATTGTGGCCCTCTTACCATCTCATTGTGGCTTCTCCTTTGTGTTTGGATGTGGGGTATCATTTTTGCTGAGTTCCAGTGTCTTCCTGTCAATGATTGTCCAGCAGCTAGTTGTGATTCTGGTGTTCTCGCAAGAGGGAGTGAGAGCACGTCCTTCTACTCTGCCATCTTGGTTCATCACTAATTTTTTAGAATATTTTTACAATACTATATTCATAACAATCTTTCAGATTTATAAAGATTTAGAAAAGTTGTCTGTCCATAGACTTTAATACTCTAAGTTTCTAATAATGATGAGCTTAGTATTAAATCATATGAAAATATTTTCTTCCTTCATGGACCTAGTCTGTCATTTTTATTACCACCCTACTCTACTCTTAACTGAAAAAAACAAAACAAAGCAAAACTGTTAACTCAAATATTTTGATTTAACAAAAAAAGAGGCTGTCATATTGAATATTTGTCTTACATGATAATTACTTTATTTTAAAACTTGTTAATTGTTACACAGCATTTCAAATTCAAAACAAAACTCCTTTGGTCTTTCCAAATCTCTTCTTCCTTCTTCTTCCTTCTCCCTTTCATCTCTTCTTCTACAGATATTTCCTTAGCGACTAACATATAGCAATTACCATGTTGAATATTCAGATAAATATAAAAATAAATATATAAATATAATAATAAATATAAAAATAATTATAACCAATGTAACAAGTGCTATAATGAGATGTCAAATGTACTAATGTGCAACATTATTATTGCCTGGCATTTGTTTTTTGTAAAAGATCTGTCCCTGCCACTGGATTTTAAACACACCTGGGGTTGGAACCCTATTTTGTCCTCCTATAAACCATTTCCCCCACCTTTCTCCCACCACTCAGCACAGTGCTTTCCACACACATACTAGGAATAAGCAAATGTTTAGTTAAATAGAATATACTTAGAATAGTACCTACATATCACAATATGGAGGCATTGTTTAAAATAATGACTTTTAAAATAATTTTAGAAGTAATACATGCTTACTGTACAGAATTGGAAAATCCAAACAAGTATAAAGAATAAAATTTAAATCAATATAGCTTCAGCTCCAAGCAATAACCACCATGTACACTTTAATGCATTTCTTTCCAGTCTTTTCCTGTACACATTAGGCAAATTACTATTTATACATTTATATAAACATATAATTTTGCATTCTATTTTTTTGTGAACATTTCCCATATCATTAAAGAGTCCTAAATATTAGGTAGTTTAATGGCCACCTAATATTTTATTATAAGATTTTATGATTTAAACATTACATGATTATCGGACAATTAATTATTTACAATGGCTTGTAATTATATATAATTGCACAGCCACAATCAGCATCCTGGGTACATAAATCTTGTTCACTGTCACTGATTATTTTGCTAAGGACTATATTTGGGAAAATAGCCAAATATAAAGAAAAATACTTGGGGATTTATTAATTATGTTGTAAGTTCCATTTTTTGTTCCAGCTGAAGTTTTTTAAAAAGTATTTAGAGTAATTATTGCCTATTATTAAAAGAAATATATGTTTTTTTAAGAGAACTCATTTAAAAATTTTAGTAGAGATTTAATACTCAGAAAGGCATATTATTTTATTTAAGTTAACAAATAGTTACTTTCCACAATATCTCCTATCATGCCTCACATGTAGGTGATCATTAATGCTTCTTGAAGATGTAAATGAATAGAATGGATGAAATGGAACAGAAGAAATGGAACAATATGGAAGAACTTAATAAATGAATTATGTTGGTAATTATTCCTATTTGAATACAATAGCTATATTTCAAGTCTTTTTTCAAAGCATGTTAAAGATTCTCCTGACAAATTCCCTACCTATGAACAAATTCTCAAATCAAACTATTTTGAAGTCTGTTCCAATTATCCATTGTTTCCCCAAAATTAGTGGCTTAAAATATCCATACATTATTTGCTCTCATGGTTTTGGCAGCTGACAGGCATAGCTAGGTTCTTAGCAGGGATCTCTCATGCACATGTGTCTAAAAGTGGCTGAAGCTGGAATCATTTGAAGGCTTCTTCACATATCTGGTGCCTGGGCTGGGATGACTGGAATAGCTGAGGGCAACTTGGATTTCCCTCTCTCCACGGTATTCTCCAAATGGCTAGCTTGGACTTCCTGACAGAATGGTAGCCTCAGTTTAATAGGACTTCTAACTAGGCAGCTGGATTTTCCCATAAGCATTCCAGGAGACATGGGATGAAGCTGCAAAGCTTCTTATGACTTCTCCTCAAAAGTTACGCTGTGTCACTTCTACTGTTGTCATCTGGGTCAAATATAGGCATACTTCATTTTATCGCACTTTATTGCACTTTGCAGACATTGCATTTTTTACAAATTGAAGGTTTGTGGCAACCCTGCATCAAAGAAGTCTATCAGCACCATTTTTCCAAAAGCATTTTCTCACTTTGTGTCTCTGTGTCACATTTTGGTCATTTTTGCAATATTTCAAACTTTTTTATTATTGTTGTATTTGTTATGGTACTCTGCAATCAGCGATCTTTGATACTACAATTGCAATTGTTTTGGGGCACCATGAACTACACCCATATAAGAAAACAAATTTAATTGATAAATGTTGTATATGTTCTTATTACTCCACTGACCATCTGTCCCCCTATATCTCCCTCTCCTTGGGCCTCCCTATTCCCTGAGACACAATAATATTGATATTGGACCAGTTAATAACCCTACAATGGCCTCTAAGTGTTCACGTTAAAGAAAGGGTTGCGGGTCTCTCACTTTAAATCAAAAGCTAGAAATGATTAAGCTTAGAGAGGAAAGCATGTTTAAAGTTGAGATAAGCTGAAAGCTATGCCTCTTGCACCACTTAGCCAAGTTTTGAATGCAAAGGAAAAGTTTTTGAAGGAAATTAAAAGTGCTACTCCAGTGAATACACAGATGATAAGAAAGCAAAACAGGCTTATTGCTGATATGAAGAAAGTTTTAGGTCTGGACAGAAGATCAAACCAGCCACAACATTCCCTTAAACCAAAGCCTAATCCAGAGCAAAGCCCTAACTTTCTTCAATTTTATGAAGACTGAGGTGAGCGAGCTGCAAAAGAAAAGTTTGAAACTAGCAGAGGTTGGTTCCTGAGGTTTAAGGAAAGAAGCCATCTCCATAACATAAAAGTACAAGGTGAAGCAGCAAGTGCTGATGTAGAAGCTGCAGCCAGTTATCCAGAAGATCTAGCTAGGATAATTAATAAAAGTGGCTCCACTGGATAACTTATTTTCAATGTACATGAAACATCCTTCTATTGGAAGAAGATGCCATCTAGGACTTTCACAGCTAGAGAGGAGACGTCAATGCATGACTTCAAAGCTTCAACAGGCAGGTTGACTCTCTTGTTAGGGGCTAATGCAGCTGGTGACTATAAGTTGAAACCAATGCTCATTTACCATTCTGAAAATCCTCGGGTCTAAATATACTCTGCCTGTGCTCTATAAGTGGAACAACAAAGCATGGATGACAGCATATCTGTTTACAACATGGTTTACTCAATATTTGAAGCCCACTGTTGAGACTTACTGCTCAGGAAAAAAAGATTTCTTTCAAAATATTACAGCTCAATGATAATGCACCTGGCGACCCAAGAGCTCTGATGGAGATGTACAACAAGATTTATGTTGTTTTCATGCCTGCTAACACAATATCCATTCTGCACCCCATGGATCAAGGAGTAATTTTGACTTTCAAGTCTTTTTTATTTCAGAAATACATTTCATAAGGCTACAACTGCGATAGACAGTGATTCCTCTGATGAATCTGAGTAAAATAAACTGAAAATCTTCAGGAAAGGATTCACCATCCTAATGCCATTAAGCACATTTGTGATTCATAGGAAGAAGTCAAAATATCAACATTAACAAGAATTTGGAAGGAGCTGATTCCAACTTTTATGGATGACTGAGGGATTCAAGACTTCAGTAGAGGAAGATGTAGTGGAAATAGCAAGAGTACTAAAGTTAGAAGTGTAGGTTGTAGCTGTGACTGAATTCCTGCATTCTCATGATACAACTTTAACAAATGAAGAGTTGCTTCTTACAGATGTGGTAAGAAAATGGTTTCTTGAGATGGAAACTACCTTGGCAAACGTGCTATGAAAATTGTTGAAACAATTGTGAAAATTGTTTGGAAGGACTGACTCCAATTTTGAAAGAAATTCTACTGTGGGTAAAATGCTATCCAGCATCATAGTATGTTACAGAGAACTCATTCATGAAAGGAAGAATCAATCTATGTGGCAAACTTCATCGTTGACTTATTTTAAGAAACTGCCACAGCCACCCCACCCTACAGCAACCACCACCTCAATCAGTCGGCAGCTGTCAACTTTGAGGCAAGACCCTCCACCAGCTAAAAGATTACGACCTACTGAAGGCTCAGATAATGGTTAGCAGGTTTTAGCAATAAAGTATTTTTAATTAAGGTATGTACATTGTTTTTTTAGAAATAATGTTATTGCACACTTGATAGACTATAGTATGATGTAAACATAATTTTATATGCACTTGGAAATCAAAAAAATTGTGTGACTTGCTTTATTGCAATATTAGCTTTATTATGGTCATCTAGAAAAAAATCCACAATACCAGTAAAGTATGCCTGTAGTCACAGGCCAACCCAAATTCAACGGGATTGAAAGAATAGGCTTCACCTTCCAAAAAGGGAATGACCTTCACATACAAGGAGGAAAGAAAGTGTTGGTGGCTATCTCATACACAGGCTGCCACAAAGTCCTAAACAGTTTCTTCAACCTTATGTCTATCTCTACTACATAATTTAAATGTGCCGTTCCCCAACACACACTTTTTCTCTTTCTTTCCTTCCTTCAACTGAAAGTACTCCATAGATTAACAGGGAAAGGAAGAAGGATCTCTGTAATCCTTGCTTTCTTGACCAAATCAGGCTTTACAATTAGATCTGAATTCAGATCTCTGCTGTGACATTCACTAGCAGAGCTACTTGGGCGAATAATTTCTCCTCACTAGAAGGGATTCTCTGATACCCACTGCCTAGTGTAACACCTAACATATAGTAAGGTTATTGACTACATAACTTATTTATTATTAATCGACCAAACTAGCTCTTTGAGATTCCCTTATGTCCTCTATGAAATAGGGATTATAATGCCCACCTCACAGTGACATAGAAATAGATGAACAAGTTAATGTTTGCAAAATACTTAATGCAGTGACTTAATACAGTACAGTGAGGATATGGTAGTTATTGGTATTATTATTACAGTTAATATTCTTATCTTTATTATCGTTAGACTCACTCCTCCATATCCATGTCATCGCAGTCTAACAACTTGTTAGACATCTTCAGTACCTGGATCTCATTTATTTTCCACACCTCATCCTTAGCTACCATTTTAATACTCTGAACATTTATATTGGTGACACATCAAACATATTTTTCCATAAGTCCTTGACCTAGTAATTATATTTCCCACTTCATTCCAGATAAACACAAATTCTCATCAAAAGTTCCCTACACTTAAATCACAAATTCTACTATTTTCTTCTCACAATTTCTTATTCTTACATCTTCCCCTCATAAAAACCTGGTTTCCTGGACTCTGCTCTTTTATTCTAGTCTGCCAGCACCATTCTGGCTTCACTTGACTCTCTAGTCCTCCTTGAGGCTATGGTCGTTTATACTATTGGCATCTTTGATGATGTAATATCAAATTTATAAACTAAATCTAAATTGACCCAATTAACCACTTTTTCTGGCCCTGGTCTTGGCTTTCTAACCTAACCTTGTTGAGTTGGTCAGTTCCACGTCAAAATTATGTTATTGAACCAAACTTGAACTCCAGGACTATTCCAAAATATTTATACTTCACTCTTCTTCATGTCTTTCCTCTTTTATCATGGGCTTATTTAGACATTTTCCATTCTTCTCTAGCTCCCAGTCCCATTCTCATCCAAAAACCTTCACTTTTTGTGGATAATTTTTCCTTCTTTAGTGAAAAAAGGAGAACCTTCCCAAATGAGCTCTCCCAACTTCCCTTCTTAGCATTTCAAAAGCTTTCTCTCTCTATTCATTTTTTCTTCCTTAATTTCTCTTAGAGAAAAAGAAAATGCCACTTCTCATGGCTATCCTCTACACGTGTGCTCACAATCCCTGTCTTTTGTCACCTTTTTGATGGAATAGTCTTTGTCTTAGTCTTGAGTCTCTGCTAGCCACTGCTGGTTCTTCTTACTCTTGATAAAACACCCATTTCTCATTTCCTAAAAATGTCATTCACTTGGTGATTTTTAAAAAACACTTTGTCCATCTCATCATCCCTTCCTTATTTTGTACTCAGAGGTCTTTACTGTCTCATCTCTTTAGCATTCCACCATTTCTTAGCTCCTTACAGTCTAGGTCAGCCCTTACTGCTCAGACTTCATAATCCCCAAATCCAGAGAGCAACTTGCTACATAAGGACTAATTTGGAAAATAAAATATTTAACGGTGGATTATATTTTTCATTGAAAATAAAAGCATCCTTGCAGCTTGAATTGTCCATATTTGGGAATAGAAAAATGTTAATAAGGAAACTGACATTGTTTTTAGCCACTAAAATATCAACACTCTACATATTTTTGAATGTTATTAGAAATCCCTGTTTTAGAAGTAGTAATACAGAGGTATATTTCTCCTTATATCATATCTTGGTTGTTTTTTGAAGCTGGAGTCTACGTGCACATCACTTGATAATCACTATTCTATACCAATTTTTTATGATTAAAAGGGGAGTAATCTTCTCTAATTCACCATCCTCTCACCCTCACCAAAAAGTCATCATCATTATCATCATCTAATCATTTTTCCATGCCTCACTTCTAGTATATACTCTTTCTTGGTCTGAAATCTCATTATTTCAGAGCCTTTCATTGTTCCCTGTTTGAATTTAAACTACTTGATAGATACATCACACTATTTGTACACTGTACTCTTCCTGAACACGAAAATTAGGCCCATACACCTGTAGGTTTGTGGTAATGATGGGATCGTTTCTGTTCCTGATAGCATTGCCTATCACTCTGTTGCTGCTTCTGTAAGCTGTGACTGATTTCAAGAGTCATAGTTGCTCCTGACATTCAAATCCTTGCATTTGTTTTAAATTATATTTTCCTCTTCTATAAAACGCAATGCTAACCAGTAGCTGCCTCCAAGCACAAAGTATTAGGAAAAAATCTAAACTATAATTAAGTTATCCCCAGAAATCATAGAAACCAACTTGCATCTCATTTCTTTTTTACTGTCAACGTTCATTACTAAATATATATTTCATTAAGATACTTACTAGTTTGGTTGGGTCCTTACTGGAAATACAGTTTCTCATGGCTTGACCTTAACTTTATCCATTCCCTTTTGCTTATAGGTCCCCCAGGCCCACCAGGGATAGTGATCGTTGAGGAAATCACTGAGAGCACAGCCACACTTTCCTGGAGTCCAGCCACTGACAACCACAGCCCAATCACCTCATACAACTTGCAGGCTCGCAGCCCCTTCTCCCTGGGCTGGCAAACAGTAAAAACAGGTAAGAGGCTCTAAGGCAATGTCAGACACCACCAGAGCAACTTCCTATGTCATGAGCTATATTTGCTAACAATCTTAGTAGGATTATTTTGGATTCTGGAAATTTTATTATTTATGACAATATTAATCATTGTTGCCTTCTTTTTATAAAGTCACTTCTTTTCTCATTTCCCAAGGAAGGACCACATCATTTATCTTTGTTTATTGAAATAACCTTAGACTCACATAAAAGTTGCAAAAATAATACAAAGATTCCCAGTGGGCCCATCCCTCATCTTGCCCCAATGAAAATATTCTACATAACAATGGCACAATGATCAAATCAGGAAACTGACATTGATACAATGCTATAAACCACAGATCACATTCAAATTTCACCCTTTTTTACATGCAATATTTTTAGGGTATAGTTCCATAAAATTCTATGAAATTTTATTATATCTATTCAAATCGCTACCAAGACAGATAAAGAACTGCTCCATTACTCCAGTTTCTTGTGCTACCCCTTTAGAGTCACACATCTGTTTTATTTATAAAAAGAAAATCTAACATAAAATCACATTATTTAAAACAATACAGCATTTTAATGCTTACTTCTAAGATGTTTGCCTTCCAGTTGCATTATTTTAAAAATAATTTTCTTCCCTGAAAGTTTTCTCGTCACATTATAACTAAACTTCCCTTCCCTCTCCAAATGTGGCTGTCTGCAGGGATATGTGAAATTACACTCAGTTGATAGTTATCACCAATTTAGCATATTGGTGAAAACGTGTACAGTATCTATAAAATGTAATCTTCAGAAGCAGTTGTCCATACTGAGCAGGGATTTGTGATTTTACTTTCTATCTAAATATAAAATTGATTTACCTGCATAGAAGTGAAATATAAAATCAGTAAAATACCTGAGTGCAGTAACCATAAAACTCAATTAATCTGAATGTTATAGGAGTAAAGTGGTACATTTCATTGCTTAAATAAATTAAATTTGAGCAGAAACTTGTTTTGGGGTAAAAATTTGAAATTTAGGGGAAAGAAAGTATATTCATCCACATGCAAAATGCAATTCAGGTTTTTCTTTTTTTTCTTAATTTATTTATATATTTATTTTACTTTGGCTGGGTTGGGTCTTTGTTGCTGCACAGGCTTTCTCTAGTTGTGGCAAGCAGGGGCTTTTCTTTGTTTGGGTGCATGGGCTTCTCATTACGGTGGCTTCTCTTTTTGCAGAGCACGGACTCTAGGCACATGGGCTCAGTAGTTGTGGCACACGGGGTTAGTTGCTCCACAGCATGTGGGACCTTCCTGGACCAGGGCTTGAACCTGTGTCCCCTGCATGGGCAGATGGATTCTTTTTTTCTTTATTTTTTTTAAACATCTTTATTGGAGTATAATTGCTTTACAATGGTGTCTTAGTTTCTGCTTTATAACAGTGAATCAGCTATACACATACATATATCCCCATATTTCCTCCCTCTTGCATCTCCTTCCCACCCTCCCTACCCCACCCATCTAGGTGGTCACAAAGTACCGAGCTGATCTCCCTGTGCTAGGTGGCAGCTTCCCACTAGCTATCCATTTTACATTTGGTAGTGTATACATGTCCATGCCACTCTCTCACTTCGTCCCAGCTTACCCTTCCCACCCCGTGACCTCAAGTCCATTCTCCATGTCTGCGTCTTTATTCCTGTCCTGCCCCTAGGCTCTTCAGAAACATTTTTTTCTTTATTGCATATATATGTGTTAGCATACAGTATTTGTTTTTCTCTTTCTGAATGACTTCACTCTTTATGACAATCTCTAAGTCCATCAACCTCACTACAAATAACTAAATTTCGTTTCATTTTATGGCTGAGTAATATTCCATTTTATATATGTGCCACATCTTCTTTATCCATTCATCTGTCAATGGACACTTGGGTTGCTTCTATATCCTGGCTATGGTAAATAAAGCTACAATGAACATTGTGGTACATGACTCTATTTTGAATTATGGTTTTCTCAGGGTATATGCCAAGTAGTGGGATTGCTGGGTCATATGGTAGTTCTATTTTTAGTTTTTTAAGGAATCTCCATACTGTTCTCCATAGTGGCTGTATCAATTTACATTCCCACCAACGGTGCAAGAGGGTTCCCTTTTCTCCACACCCTCTCCAGCATATATTGTTTGTAGATTTTTTCAGGATGGCCATTCTGATGGTGTGAGGTGACACCTCACTGTAGTTTTGATTTGCATTTCTCTAATGAATACTGATATTGAGCATCCTTTCATGTGTTTCTTGGCAATCTGTATATCTTCTTTGGAGAAATGTCTATTTAGGTCTTCTGACCATTTTTGGATTGGGCTGTTTGATTTTTGATATTGAGCTGCTTGAACTGCTTGTAAATTTTGGAGATTAATCCTCTGTCAGTTGCTTCATTTGCAAATATTTTCTCCCATTCTGAGGGTTGTCTTTTGGTCTTGTTTATGGTTTCCTTTGCTGTGCAAAAGCTTTTAAGTTTCATTAGGTCCCATTTGTTTATTTTTGTTTTATTTCCATTTCTCTAGGTGGTGGGTCAAAAAGGATCGTGCTGTGATTTATGTCATAGAGTGTTCTACCTATGTTTTCATCTAAGAGTTTTATAGTGTCTGGCCTTACATTTAGGTCTTTAATCCATTTTGAGTTTATTTTTGTGTATGGTATTAGGGAGTGTTCTAATTTCTTTCTTTTACATGTAGCTGTCCAGTTTTCACAGCACCACTTAATGAAGAGGCTGTCTTTTCTCCATTATATATTCTTGCCTCCTTTATCAAAGATAAGTTGACCATATGTGCGTGGGTTTATCTCTGGGCTTTCTATCCTGTTCCATTGATCTATATTTCTGTTTTTGTGCAAGTACCATACTGTCTTGATTACTGTAGCTTTGTAGTATAGTCTGAAGTCAGGGAGTTTGATTCCTCCAGCTCCGTTTTTCTTTCTCAAGATTGCTTTTGCTATTCGGGGTCATTTGTGTTTCTATACACATTGTGAAATTTTTTGTTCTAGTTCTGTGAAAAATGCCAGTGGTAGTTTGATAGGGATTGCATTGAATCTGTAGTTTGCTTTGGGTAGTAGAGTCATTTTCACCATGTTGATTCTTCCAATCCAAGAACATGGTATATCTATCTCTCCATCTATTTGTATCATCTTTAATTTCTTTCATCAGTGTCTTATAGTTTTCTGCATACAGGTCTTTTGTCTCCTTAGGTAGGTTTATTCCTAGGTATTTTATTCTTTTCATTGCAATGGTAAATGAGAGTGTTTCCTTAAATTCACTTTCAGAATTCTCATCATTAGTGTAAAAGAATGTGAGAGATTTCTGTACATTAATTTTGTATCCAGCTACTTTACTAAATTCATTGATTAGCTCTAGTAGTTTTCTAGTAACATCTTCAGGATTCTCTATGTATAGTATCATGTCATCTGCAAAGAGTGACAGCTTTACTTCTTTTTTCCGATTTGGATTCCTTAACTATCTTTTTCTTCTCTGATTGCTGTGGCTAAAGCTTCCAAAACTATGCTGCATAACAGTGGTGAGAGTGACAACCTTGTCTTGTTCCTGATCTTAGAGGAAATGGTTTCAATTTTTCACCATTGCAAATGATGTTGGCTGTGGGTTTGTCATATATCACCTTTATTATGTTGAGGTAAGTTCCCTCTATGCCTTCTTTCTGGAGGATTTTTATCATAAAAAGGTGTTGAATTTTGTTGAAACCTTTTTCTGCATCTATTGAGATGATCATATGGTTTTTTCCTTCAATTTGTTAATATGGTTTATCACATTGATCGATTTGCGTATATTGAAGAATACTTGCATTCCTGGGATAAACCCCATTTCATCATGGTGTATGATCCTTTTAATGTGCTGTTAGATTCTGTTTCCAATATTTTGTTGAGGACTTTTGCATCTATGTTCATCAGTGATATTGGCCTGTAGTTTTCTTTCTTTGTGACCTCTTTGTCAGGTTTTGGTATTAGGGTGATGGTGACCTTGTAGAATGAGTTTGAGAGTGTTCCTCCCTCTGCTATATTTTGGAAGAGTTTGAGAAGTATAGGTGTTAGCGATTCTCTAAATGTTTGATACAATTTGCCTGTGAAGCCATCTGGTCCTGGGCTTTTGTTTGTTGGAAGATTTTTAATCACAGTCTCAATTTCAGTGCTTGTGATTGGTCTGTTTATATTTTCTATTTCTTCCTGGTTCAGTCTAGAAGGTTGTGCTTTTCTAAGAATTTGTCCATTTATTCCACGTTGCCCATTTCTTGACATATAGTTGCTTGTAATTCTCTCTCATGATCGTTTGTATTTCTGCAGTGTCAGTTGTTACTTCTCCTTTTTCATTTCAAATTCTGTTGATTTGAGTCTTCTCCCTTTTTTTCTTAATGAGTCGGTATAATGGTTTATCAATATTGTTTATCTTCTCAAAGAACCAGCTTTTACTTTTATTGATGTTTGCTATTGTTTTCTTCATTTCTTTCTCATTTATTTCTGATCTGATCTTTATGATTTCTTTCCTTCTGCTAACTTTGGGGGTTTTTTGTTCTTCTTTCTCTAATTGCTTTAGGTGTAAAGTTAGGTTGTTTATTTGAGTTGTTCCTTGAGGTAGGATAGTATTGCTATAAACTTCCCTCTTAGAACTGCTTTTGCTGTATCCCATAGGTTTTGGGTCCTTGTGTTTCCTTTGTCCTTTTTTTCTAGGTATTTTTTTAATTTCCTCTTTGATTTCTTCAGTGATCTCTTGATTATTTAGTAATGTATTGTTTACCCTCCATGTGTTTGTATTTTTTACAGATTTTTCCTCTATTTGATATCTAGTCTCAAAGTGTTGTGGTCGGAAAAGTTAATTGATATGATTTCAATATTCTTAAATTTACCAAAGCTTGATTTGTGACCCAAGATATGAATTATCCTGGAGAATGTTCCATAAGCACTTGAGATGAAAGTATAATCTGCTCTTTTTGTATGGAATATCCTATAAATATCAATTAAGTCCATCTTGTTTAATGTATCATTTAAAGCTTGTGTTTCCTTATTTATTTTCATTTTGGATGATCTGTCCATTGGTGAAAGTGGGGCGTTAAAGTCCCCTAGTATTATTGTGTTACTGTCGATTTCCCCTTTTATGGCTGTTAGCATTTGCCTTATGTATTGAGGTGCTCCTATGTTGGGTGCATAAATATTTACTACTCTCATATCTTCTTCTTGGATTGATCCATTGATCATTATGTAGTGTCCTTCCTTGTCTCTTGTAACATTCTTTATTTTCAAGTCTATTTTATCTGATATGAGAATTGCTACTCCAGCTTTCCTTTGATTACCATTTGCATGGAATGTCTTTTGCCATCCCCTCACTTTCAGTCTGTACGTGTCCCTAGGTCGGAAGTGGGTCTCTTGTAGACAGCATATATATGGGTCTTGTGTTTGTAATCATTCAGGCAGTCTATATCGTTTAGTTGGATCATTTAATCCATTTACCTTTAAGGTAGTTATTGATATGTAGTTCCTATTACCATTTTCTTAATTGATTTGTGTTTGTTATTGTAGGTCTTTTCTTTCTCTTGTGTTTCCTGCCTAGAGAAGTTCCTTTAGCATTTGTTGTAAAGCTGGTTTGGTGGTGCTGAATCCTCTTAGCTTTTGTTTGTCTGTAAAGTTTTTAATTTCTCTGTCAAATCTGAATGAGATCCTTGCTGGTAGAGTAATCTTGGTTGTAGGTTTTTCCCTTTCATCACTGTAAATATGTCCTGCCACTCCCTTCTGCCTTGCAGAGTTTCTGCTGAAAGATCAGCTGTTAACCTTATGGGGATTTTCTTGTATGCTATCTGTTGTTTTTCCCTTTCTGCTTTTAATATTTTTTCTTTGTATTTAATTGTTGATAGTTTGATTAGTATGTGTCTTTGCATGTTTCTCCTTGGATTTATCCTGTATGGGACTCTCTGCACTTCCTGAACTTGATTGACTGTTTCCTTTCCCATATTCGGGAAGTTTTCAACTATAGTCTCTTCAAATATTTTCTCAGTCCCTTTCTTTATCTCTTCTTTTTCTGAGACTCCTATACTTTGAATGTTGGTGTGTTTAATATGGTCCCAGAGGTCTCTGAGGCTGTCCTAAATTCTTTTCATTTTTTTTCTTTAGTCTGCTCTGTGGTAGTTATTTCCACTATTTTATCTTCCAAGTCACTTATCAGTTTTTCCGTCTCATTTATTCTGCTATTGATTCCTTCTAGAGAATATTTAATTTCATCTACTGTGTTGTTCATCATTGTTCCCTTAGTCTTTAGTTTTTCTAGATCCTTGTTAAATGTTTCTTGTGTTTCATCCATTCTGTTTCCAAGATTTTGGATCATCTTAACTATCATTACACTGAATTCTTTTTCAGGTAGATTGCCTATTTCCAATACATTTGTTTGGTCTGGTGGGTTTTTACCTTGCCTCTTCATCTGCTGTGTATTTCTCTTTCTTCTCATTTTGTTAAACTTACTGTGTTTGGGGTCTTCTTTTTGCAGGCTCCAGGTTCGTAGTTCCCATTGTTTTTGAGGTCTGCCCATAGTGGCTAAGGGTGGTTCATTGGGTTGGGTAAGCTTCCTAGTAGAGGGGACTAGTGCCTGTGTTCTGGTGGATGAGGCTGGACCTTGTCTTTCTGGTGTGCAGAACTGTGTTCGGTGGTATGTTTTGGGGTGTCTGTGATCTTATTATTATTTTAAATAGTCTCTCTGCTACTGGGTGTTGTTTTGTTCCTGTCTTCCTAGTTTTCTGGCATAGGGTGTCCAGCACTGTAGCTTGCTGGTCGTTGAGTGGAGCTGGGTCTTAGCATTGAGATGGATATCTGTGGGAGAGCATTTGCCTTTTGATATTACATGGATCCCTGAGCTCTCTGGTGGACTAATGTCCTGAACTCAGCTCTCCCACCTCAGAGACAGAGGCCTGACACCCAGCCAGAGCACCAAGATCCCGTCAGCCACACGCCTCAGAAGAAAAGAAAGAATAAAAAAAAAATAATAATAATAAAATAAAACAAAGTTATTAAAATTAAAAAATATATTATTAAAAGTAAAAAAATTAAAAAGTCATAAAAAAGGAAAGTAAGAAAGAAAGAAGTGAGCAGCCAAACCAATAAACAAATCCATCAATGAAAACAAGTGATAAAAACTATACCAAAAAAATACAAAAACACAAAATAAACAGACAGGAAGAACACTAGGACAAATGGTAAAAGCAGTGTTATACAGGTAAACTCACACAAAGAAGCATACGCATACACACTCACAAAAAGAGAAAAAGGAAAAAAAAATGTATAACTATATTATAAAAAAAAGGAAGAGAGCAACGTAATCAATAAAAAAATCTACCAATGATAATAAACTCTAAATACGAAACGAAGATAAACATAAAACCAGAAAACAAATTGGATTCAGAAAGCAAACCCCAAGTCTACAGTTGCTGCCAAAGTCCACCACCTCAATTTTGGGATGATTCATTGTCTATTCAGGTATTCCAGAGATTCAGGGTATGTCAAGTTGATTGTGGAGATTTAATCCACTGCTCCTGAGGTTGCTGGGAGAAATTTCCCTTTCTCTCCTTTGTTCGCACAGCTCTTGAGGTTCAGCTTTGGATTTGGGCCCGCTTCAGCATGTAGGTCACCTGAGGGCATCTCTTCTTCACTCAGACAGGACAGGGTTAAAGTAGCAGCTGATTAGGGGGCTCTAGCTCACTCAGGCCGGGGGGAGGGAGGGGTACGGAATGGAGGGTGAGCCTGTGGCAGCAGAGGCCGGCATGATGTTGCAACAGCCTGAGGTGCGCCATGGGTTCTCCTGGGGAAGTTGTCCCTGGATCACGGGACCCTGGCAGTGGTGGGCTGCACAGGATCCTGGGAGGAGAGGTTGGATAGTGACCTGTTCTTGCACACAGGCTTCTTGGTGGCTGCAGCAGAAGCTTTAACATTTCATGCCCGTCTCTGGTGTCCTCACTGATAGTCGTGCCTCGTGCCCATTTCTGGAGCTCGTTTAGGCGGTGCTCCATATCCCCTCTCCTTGCGCACTCTTTTGGGAAGTCTGAGGTCTTCTGGCAGGTGTATTCTTAACCACTGTGCCACCAGGGAAGTCCCACAATTCAGGTTTTTCTTGATATTAGGTTCCTATATTAATTCATAGAATTCAGTATGATTATCTTTATAGTGTACTATACATGTGTATATATTTATCTTGTAATATATGTAATTGTGGGTATTAGACTCATTCCTGGTTCCATTTTAACCCTGTGATAATATGCAGAGTCAAGAAATTTGGGGAATGTCTATGTTCAGTAGATAATTCTGGAAAGGACACAAATTCAGACCACATGAACAGGTTTCTACAAGAATTCTTATAACCTCCATTTATAAGATGTTCCCACGTCATCCTTAGTGTGAGAGCCCAAACCTTTTGCTATGCTGCAAGGAAATGGATTCACCTTCAGATCTCATG
This sequence comes from Balaenoptera acutorostrata, assembly GCF_949987535.1. Taxonomy (NCBI): domain Eukaryota; kingdom Metazoa; phylum Chordata; class Mammalia; order Artiodactyla; family Balaenopteridae; genus Balaenoptera; species Balaenoptera acutorostrata. The sequence continues at coordinate 78,952,586 of NC_080072.1, forward strand.
CTGTGCACTCAGAAAACTCATTCTCCTGCTTGTGGCTATGCTCCCTGCCCACTCTTGCCACATTGCCCACAATATTTACTTCTTGGGAAGTTTCACTTGTGGGTACATTGCAATACATATGTATGTTTCCTTGCTCATCCATGCCCATGTTCTTGTGTTTCTTACCTTAACACATGGAACGGCAATCCAGGACATCTAATCTTCCATAGTTTCCTAGTTACTCTTATTTCTTGATTTCTTACATACCTTGATTCACCTGTTTCTACTTTTTGTTGTTTGATAGATTAATAGATAATGATAGATAGATAGATATGTATATATATATATATCTTGTACATATATATGCATATATACATATATAAACTAAAATATTTTGGCATAAGCTAGGGAAAAACAAAAGCGAGGTGTGTGTGTGTGTTGGTGTGTGTGTGTGTGTGTGTGTCTTGTATGTATAGAGGGCTTAATTTTTTGGATTAAATGTTATTTTAGGTGTTTGCTTATTTATTTAGAAGTCCATGATATAAGGTTGCATTTTTATTTTTCTAATATAATTTGAATGTTGTAAATATTTTTGAGTAGAGAGTTCTTTTTAAATTCAGTTCAACAAGTAATTATTAAAAAAAACCTATGGTTGTACTGTATTTATAAGTAAATATATATTTTTCAGAAATATATTTCTATAAATGATCAATTTTATTTGCCCTTGATAGTAATAGTTCTCCAGCAAGGAGTCTCCTCACCTAAGGTAGTCACACCTTTCTCTAAAACTCAGCATCTCTTGAAGCTACTGGTAGAGGCTTTGCCATCCTCCAGGCAAGCCAAAGAGCAGTCCTCACCTTTTGCATGCTCTAAAGGAGATGTTTTAAATGTTTCCTGGGTTTTGCCCCTAGCTCAAATTGACCATAACTTTTTTCATGCCTGTGATGGGGAAAGAAGTCCTTCTGGATGCAAATCATCTCCACTGGGCAGCAGGTTTTTTGTTTTCATAGTTACTATCTCACCTAAATCAATTTCAATAGAGATATGCTCTAATGCAGAAACATATGATAGAAAAAAAAAAATTTAGTTCTGCAGCTTGAGCTCTCTGATGAAGTTAATGCAACACATAAGCTAGAATTTAAAAAGCTCTTAAAATTCCGTTATATGCCAACATGAATACAAAGAATAATGAGTTCCTCATTTTTGACAAATGAAGTAATGAATTGCACATGGGCCTTCTAGCTGAGCACATCTGGAATTAACTTATCAATGCCGCCTACCCAAAAATAAGACTTAAACCAGGTGACTGTGAATGGGGCTGTTTATTCATTTTGAAAATATGAAAACAATCATAAGAAATAGATGATTTCACTTGCAAACCCCCTTTTCTGTTCAAACTAATTGTTTTTTATTTGAACACCAGACTTTCCTCTTTGTATTATTGAGCAGTATTAGCTGACCTAGTTTTTTTGACTATGTCTGATTAAGAATACCAAATCACCTATAATCAAAGAATTGATTGGCCTTTATTTACTTAATTCAAATATGTTTCTTAACTATTCTTCAATCAGTAGATATGTCTCCTCTTTGTGGATAGTTTCTACTGACTGATTGGTGGTTAAATTTATCAACTAAACAGGTTTATTATTTTAATTTAATTTAATTTAATTTAACTTTTGGATACAATTTTTTAACAGGAAAAGCATTTTAACAAGTTTTTGTCCTGCAATCAACATGCAGTCCTCCACTAAAGTTGCTGTGTGTTCTCTCTGAAGCAGAATGTTTTCTTTGAAACCAACTGGTCTCCAGAGTTCCAGAAAGACTTATTTTATAGAAAGACACAAGCAAGGCTTTAAAAATGCTTCCTTTGATATACATCCACCATTATCTTTAATCTCCACAATATTGCATTTGAAATCAAAATCCTAATTTTATAAAAATGTTTCTATTCTAGTTCATATTGTATGTTATTTCATCAAAAATATTAATACCTTCAACTCTTTTTTTTTTACAATTTTTTAATAGCCCTTACAAGTAGCAATGAATTCAGAATTCTAAACTTTTTTTATCATTTTCAAAGAGCAATTAGAATTAAGGATGATGGAGAGGATATGGAATAGGGGTGGGAGTCTTCATTTTTTGTTAACATCTTTATTGGAGTATAATTGCTTTACAGTGGTGTGTTAGATTCTGCTTCATAACAAAGTGAATCAGCTATACATATACATATATCACCATATCTCCTCCGTCTTACGTCTCCCTCCCACCCCTCTAGGTGGTCACAAAGCACTGAGCTGATCTCCCTGTGATATGCGGATGCTCCCCACTACCTATCTATTTTACATTTGGTAGTGTATGTATGTCCATGCCACTCTCTCACTTTGTCCCAGCTTATCCTTCCCACTCCCCGTGTCCTCAAGTCCATTCTCAATGTCTGCATTTTCATTCCTGTCTTGCCCTTAGGTTCTTCAGAAGCTTTTTTTTTTTTTTTTTTTTTTTTAGATTCCATATATATGTGTTACCATACAGTATTTGTTTTTCACTTTCTGACTTACTTCCCTCTGTATGACAGTCTCTAGGTCCATCCACCTCACTAGAGAAACTCAATTTTGTTACTTTTTATGGCTGAGTAATATTACATTTTATATATGTGCCATCTTCTTTATCCATTCATCTGTTGATCGACACTTAGGTTGTTTCCATGTCCTGGCTATTGTAAATAGAGCTGCAATGAACATTGTGGTGCATGACTCTTTTTGAATTTTGGTTTTCTTGGGGTATATGCCCAGTAGTGAGATAGCTGGGCCATATGGTAGTTCTATTTTTAGTTTTTTAAGGAACCTCCATACTGTTCTCCATAGTGGCTGTATCAATTTACATTCCCACCAACAATGCAAGAGGGTTCCCTTTTCTCCACACCCTCTCCAGCATTTACTGTTTGTAGATTTTTTGATGATGACCATTCTGACTGGTGTGAAGTGACACCTCATGGTAGTTTTGATTTACATTTCTCTAATGAATAGTGATATTGAGCATCTTTTCATGTGTTTGTTGGCAATCTGTATATCTTCTTTGGAGAAATGTCTATTTAGGTATTTGGCCCATTTTTGGATTGGTTTGTTTGATTTTTGATATTGAGCTGCTTGGGCTGCTTGTAAATTTTGGAGATTAATCCTTTGTCAGTTGCTTCATTTGCAAATATTTTCTCCCATTCTGAGGGTTGTCCTTTCATCTTGTTTATGTATTCCTTTGCTGTGGAAAAGCTTTCAAGTTTCATTAGGTCCCATTTGTTTATTTTTGTTTTTATTTCCATTACTCTAGGAGGTGGGTCAAAGAGGATCTTGCTGTGATGTATGTCATAGAGTGTTGTGCCTATGTTTTCCTCTTAGAGTTTTATAGTGTCTGGCCTTACATTTAGGTCTCTAATCCATTTTGAGTTTATTTTTGTGTATGGGGTTAGGGAGTGTTCTACTTTCATTCTTTTACATGTAACTGTCCAGTTATCCCAGCACCAATTATTGAAGAGGCTGTCCTTTCTCCATTGTATATCCTTGCCTCCTTTGTCATAGATTAGTTGACCATAGGTGCGTGGGTTTATCTCTGGGCTTTCTATCCTGTTCCATTGATCTATGTTTCTGTTTTTGTGCCAGTACCATACTGCCTTTATTACTGTAGTTTTGTAGTATAGTCTGAAGTCTGGGAGACTGATTCCTCCAGCTCCGTTTTTCTTCCTCAAGACTGCTTTGGTTATTCGGGGTCTTTTGTGTTTCCATACACATTGTGAAATTTTTTGTTCTAGTTCTGTGAAAAATGCCATTGGTAGTTGTACAGGGAATGCATTGAATCTGTAGATTGCTTTGGGTAGTATAGTCTTTTTCACAATGTTGATTCTTCCAATCCAAGGGCATGGTATATCTCTTCATCTGTATGTATCATCTTCAATTTCTTCCATCACTGTCATAGTTTTCTGCATACAGGTCTTTTGCCTTCTTAGGTATGTTTATTCCTAGATATTTTATTCTTTTTTGTTGCAATGGTAAATGGGAATGTTTGCTTACTTTCTCTTACAGTTTTTTCATCATTAGTGTATAGGAATGCAAGAGATTTCAGCGCATTAATTTTGTATCCTGCTACTTTGCCAAATTCATTGATTAGTTCTAGTAGTTTCCTGGTAGCATCTTCAGGATTCTCGATGTATAGTATGATGTCTTCTGCAAACAGTGACAGCTTTACTTCTCCTTTTCTGATTTGGATTCCTTTAATTTCTTTTTCTTCTCTGATTGCTGTAGCTAAACCTGCAAAAACTATGTTGAATAATAATGGTGAGAGTGGACAACCTTGTCTTGTTCCTGATCTTAGTGGAAATGGTTTCAGTTTTTCACCATTGAGAATGATGTTGGCTGTGGGTTTGTCATATATGGCCTTTATTATGTTGAGGTAAGTTCCCTCTATGCCTACTTTCTGGAGGGTTTATATCATAAATGATGTTGAATTTTGTCCAAAGCTTTTCCTGCATCTATTGAGATGATCATATGGTTTTTCTCCTTCAATTTTTTAATATGGTGTATCACATTGATAGATTTGTGTATACTGAAGAATCCTTGCATTCCTGGGATAAACCCCATTTGATCATGGTGTATAATTCTTTTAATGTGCTCTAGGATTCTGTTTGCTAGTATTTTGTTGAGGATTTTTGCATCTATGTTCATCAGTGATATTGGCCTGTAGTTTTCTTTCTTTGTGACACCTTTGTCTGGTTTTGGTATCAGGGTGATGGTGGCCACATAGAATGAGTTGGGAGTCTTCCTCCCTCTGCTATATTTTGGAAGAGTTTGAGAAGGATATGTGTTAGCTCTTCTCTAAATGTTTGATAGAATTCTCCTGTGAAGCCGTCTGGTCCTGGGCTTTTGTTTTTTGGAAGATTTTTAATCACAGTCTCAAATTCAGTGCTTGTGATTGGTCTGTTTATATTTTCTATTTCTTCCTGGTTCAGACTCGGAAGGTTGTGATTTTCTACAAATTTGTCCATTTCTTCCAGGTTGTCCATTTTATTGGCATAGAGTTGCTTGTAGTAATCTCTCATGATCCTTTGTATTTCTGCAGTGTCAGTTGTTACTTCTCCTTTTTCATTTCTAATTCTATTGATTGGTCTTCTCCCTTTTTTTCTTGATGAGTCTGGCTAATGGTTTATTAATTTTTTTATCTTCTCAAAGAACCAGCTTTTAGTTTTATTGATCTTTGCTATTGTTTCCTTCATTTCTTTTTCATTTATTTCTGATCTGATCTTTATGATTTCTTTCCTTTTGCTAACTTTGGGGTTTTTTTGTTCCTTTCTCTAATTGCTTTAGGTGTAAGGTTAGGTTTTTTATTTGAGATGTTTTTTTGTTTCTTGAGGTAGGATTGTATTGGTCTACACTTCCCTCTTAGAACTGATTTTGCTGCATCCCATATTTTTTGGGTCATTGTGTTTTCATTTTCCTTTGTTTCTAGGTATTTTTTGATTTCCCCTTTGATTTCTTCAGTGGTCTCTTGGTTATTTAGTAGTGTATTGTTTAGCCTCTGTGGGTTTGTATTTTTTACAGATTTTTTCCTGTAATTGACATCTAGTCTCATAGCATTGTGGTCAGAAAAGATACTTGATATGATTTCAATTTTCTTATACTTGCCAAGGCTTGATTTGTGACCCAGGATATGATCTGACCTGGAGAATGTGCCATGAGCACTTGAGAAGAAAGTGTATTCTGTTGTTTTTGGATGGAATGTTCTGTAAATATAAATTAATTCCATCTTGTTTAATGTATCATTTAAAGCTTGTGTCTCCTTATTTATTTTCATTCTGGATGATCTTTCCACTAGTGAAAGTGGGGTGTCAAAGTCCCCTACTTTGTGTCCCCTACTATGATTTCCCCTTTTATGGCTGTTAGTATTTGCCTTATGTATTGAGGTGCTGCTATGTTGGGTGCATAAATAATTACAATTGTTATATCTTCTTGGATTGATCCCTTGATCCTTATGTAGTGTCCTTCTTTTTCTTTTGTAATAGTCTTTATTTTCAAGTCTATTTTGTGTGATATGAGAATTGCTACTTCAGCTTTTTTTTTAATTTCCTTTTACATGGAAAGTCTTTTGCCATCCCCTCACTTTCAGTATGTATGTGTCCCTAGGTCTGAAGTGGTTCTCTTGTATACAAAATATATACTGGTCTTGTGTTTTTATCCATTCAGGAAGTCTATATCTTTTGGTTGGATCATTTAATTCATTTACATTTAAGGTAGTTATCAATATGTATGTTCCTATTACCATTTTCTTAATTGATTTGGGTTTGTTATTGTAGGTCTTTTCCTTCTCTTGTGTTTCCTGTCTAGAGAAGTTCCTTTAGCATTTGTTGTAATACTGGTTTGGTGGTGATTAATTCTCTTAGCTTTTGCTTGTCTGCAAAGATTTTAATTTCTCCCTCAAATCTAAATGTGATCCTTACTGGGTAGAGTAATCTTGGTTGTAGGTTTTTTTCCCTTTCATCACTTTAAATATGCCCTGCCCCTCACTTCTGGCTTGCATAGTTTCTGCTGAAAGATCAGTTGTTAACCTTATGGGGATTCTGTTGTATATTATTTGTTGTTTTTCTCTTGCTGTTTTTAATATTTTTTCTTTGAATTTAATTTTTGATAGTTTGTTTAATATGTGTCTTGGCGGTTTTCTCTTTGCATTTATCCTGTATGGGACTCTCTGCACTTCCTGGACTTGACTATTTCCTTTCCCATATCAGGGAAGTTTTCAACTATAATCTCTTCAAATATTTTCTCAGTCCCTTTCTTTTTCTCTTCTTCTTCTGGGACCCCTATAATTCGAATGTTGTTGCTTTTAATGTTGTCCCAGAGGTCTCTGAGAATGTCCTCAGTTGTTTTCTTTCTTTTTTCTTTATTCTACTCTGTGGTAGTAATTTCCAGTATTTTATCTTCCAGGTCACTTATCCGTTCTTCTGCCTCAGTTATTCTGCTATTGATTCCTTCTAGAGAATTTTTAATTTCATTTGTTTTGTTGTTCATCATTGTTTGTTTGCTCTTTAGTTCTTCTAGGTCCTTGTTAAACGTTTTTGTGTTTTTTCCATTCTATTTCCAAGATTTTGGATCATCTTTACTATATTACTCTGAATTCTTTTTCAAGTAGATTGCCTATTTCCTCTTCATTTTTTTGGTCTGATGGGTTTTTACCTTGCTCCTTCATCTGCTGTGTGTTTCTCTGTCTTCTAATTTTGCTTAACTTACTGAGTTTGGGGTCTCCTTTTCACAGGCTGCAGCTTCATAGTTCCCGTTGTTTTTGGTGCCTTCCCCCAGTGACTAAGGTTGCTTCAGTGGGTTGTGTAGGCCTCCTGGTGGAGGGAACTGGTGCCTGTTTTCTGGTGGATGAGGCTGGATCTTGTCTTTCTGGTGGGCAGGACCACTTCCAGTGGTGTGTTTTCGGATGTCTGTGGCCTTATTATGATTTTGGGCAGCCTCTCTACTAATGGGTGGTGTTGTGTTCCTGTCTTGCTAGTTGTTTGGCATAGGCTGTCCCACACTGTAGCTTGCTGGTCGTTGAGTGGAGCTGGGTCTTAGTGTTGTGATGGAGATCTCTGAGAGAGGTTTCACCATTTGATATCACATGGAGCCAGGAGGTCTCTGGTGGGCCAATGTTCTGAACTCGGCTCTCCCTCCTCTGAGGCACAGGCCTGACACCTGGTTGGAGTGCCAAGACTGTCAGCCACATGGCTTCAAGGAAAAGGGAGATTAAAACAAAAAAGATAGAAAAAAATAAAATAAAATAGTTATTAAAATAATTTTTTTAAAATTATTAAAGTTTTAAAAAATGAAAAGTTATTAAAAAAGAAAGAAAGAAAGAAGAGAGGAACCAAACCAAAAAACTAATCCACCAGTGATAACAAGTGTTAAAAACTATACTAAAAAAAAAAAAAAAAGGACAGAGACAATCCTATGAAAAATTGTGAAACAAAGCTATACAGTCACAATCACACAAAGAAGCATACACATACGCACTCACAAAAAGAGAAAAAAAATATATCTCAAGTCTGCAGTTGCTCCCAAATTTCACCACATCAATTTTGGGATGATTCGTTGTCTATTCAGGTATTTCAGAGATGCAGGGTACATCACGTTGATTGTGGAGATTTAATCAGCTGCTCCTGAGCCTTTTGGGAAGTCTGAGGTCTTCTGCCAGCATTCAGTAGGTGTTCTGTAGGAGTTGTTCCACATGTAGATGTATTTCTGATGTATTTGTGGGAAGGAAGGTGATCTCCACATCTTACTCCTCTGCCATCTTGAATGTCTTCCCCTGGGTAGGAGTCTTTAAAACCTATAGTTATGGCTAGGAGAATATAAATATATGTAGCTTTGGGAGGAAGGATAGTTATAAATTTTATATTAATTTTGTTTTTTAGCATTGCATCAGAAATAATTACATCAAGATTAAAACAGAAATTAACTGTTGATCACACCTGGCAATTTGAACTCCCCTTTCATTCATTCAACAATAATGTAACAAGCAACCTTCAGACAGTGATCTAGGCACTTAGGATGTATGAGGGAACAAAACAAAACAAAACATTCATGCCCTTGTGGAGACGGTATTCACATGGGTGAGGACAAACAATAACAGAGAACATAATAAACATGTAAGTTAAATAGTATCTTGGAAGTTAATGAATGAAAAAAAAAAGAAATATTATATTGTAAGGAAGATCAGAACTACTGTGGAAGAGGTAGTATATTAGTCTGCTTGGGCTGTCATAACCAAATACCATTACCTAGGTGGCTAAAACAACAAAATAATTTTCTAACAGTTCTGGAGACTGAGCATGTAGGTGTCAGCCAGTTCCTTTTGATTCCTGGTAAGGATGCTCCCCCTGGCTTTCAGATAGTAGCCCTCTCACTGCTTACTCACATGGCAGACAGACAGGAAGCAAGTTTTCCAGTGTCTCTTCTTATAAAGACACTACTCTTATCAAATCATTGTCCCACCCTTATGATTTCATTTAACCTTAATTATTTCCTATTTTCAACATAGCTTAATATACTAAAAGATAACACAATATCAATTCCCCAATGTCTTTTCATTTCTCTCAGGATGAAATCCCAAATCCTATATGACTTGGTTCCTCCAATCCCTCTACAAACTCATCTTCTACCATTCTCACTCTGCTCTTGACTCACTGGTCTTCTAATGTCCTGTCTATAATGCATCTAATAGCTTTGTACTAGTTACTCCTTTTACATGGGATGCTTTCCTCCAAATATTGGCATAGCTAAATCCAAACTTCATTCAAAAGTTCACTCAAATGCACCTTCCTAATGAGGCTCATACTGACCACTCTGTTTAAAATTTCAAGAGATGTGTGGTGAAGATGGCTGAGTAGAAAGATCCTTAACTCACCACTTCCCATGGGCACACCAAAACTACAGCTATTTACAGAGTGACTATCTATGAGAATGACCTTAAGACTAGGAGAAAAGATTTTTCTGCAACTGAAGATATAAAGAAGAAACCATAAAAGAGATGGGGAGGAGGGACAGAGACACTGTGTAGTTGAGACCCACACCACCAGGTATGTGACCCACAAATAGGAGGATAATCACAATCTCAGAGGTTCTCCCCAAGGAGCAAGGATTCCAAGCCCTATATCGCCATCCCCACCCTGGGCATCCTGCACCAGGAAGAAGAGTCTCTAGAACTTCTGTCTTTGAAGGCTAGTGGGGCTTGCATTCAGGAGAGTTGGAGGGCTGTAGGAAATAGGGACTCCACTCGTAAAAGGCATGCACAAAATCTCACACACTTCAAGTCCCAGTGTAGAGGCCATAATTTTAAAGGCATCTGGGTCAGACCACTTGCTGATCTTGGAGAGCCTCTTAGAAAAGCAGGAGGCAGTGGGGCTCCCCTTGGGGATAGAGACACTGGTGACAGCCATTTGGGGGAGCTCATTCTACCTCAAGCACACTGATGCTGGCAAGTGTCATTTTGGAGTCCTCTCTCTAACCTATTATTGCTGCAGGTCTACCTGCCCACCAGCAGGCTGACACCAGCTCAGGGCCCAACCAGGCTAAGCAGCCAAACATTTCAAAACTTGGCCCTGCCCTTAGCAAGCCAGTAGCCATGAGGCAGTACCTGAGAGTCAAACAGAATGGAGGCCAGTCTAGCCCACCAGAGCACCCACAGTAGTCAGCCTCACTACAGTAGATGGGTCCATGCAACCCAAATAGGGGAGAACCCTAGAGCATATAGCTCCAGTGACTAGAAGGGAGTGTGCTGTTGGGCCCTATTAGACGTGTCCTACATGAGGCCACTTCTCAATGATGGGGAAGTATAACTGACTTATCCAACACATAGAAATAAACAAAGAATTAGGCAAAATGAGGAGACAGAGGAATATGATAAAAGGAAAAAGAAAAAATCTCATAAAACCTCAGAAAAAGAACTAAACAAAGTGGAGATAAGCAATCTACCTGGTAAGAAATTCAAATAATGTTCATAAAGAAGCTCACTACACTCAGGAGAACATAGATGAATGTGGTGATAATTTTAAGAGTTAGAAAATATAAAGAGGATCCAAACAGAGTTGAAAAATAAAATAACTGAAATAAATACACTAGAAGAAATCAATACTATATTACTTAATACAGAGGAACAGATCATCAAACTGAAGACACAGTAGTGAAAATCACCCAAGTTGAAAAAAGAAGAAAAAAATTTTTTTTAAATAGGACAGTTTAAGAGACCTCTGGGAAAACATCTAATGTACTAGCACTTATGTTATAGAGGTCCCAGAAGAAGAAGGGTCAGAGAAATCATTTGAAGAAATAATAGCTGAAAACTTCCCTAACCTCATAATGGAAACAAACATCAGGTTCCTGTAAGCACACAGTATCCCAAACAAGATCAACCCATAGAAGCCCACACCAAGACATATAATAATTAAATGTCAACATCAAAGATATTTTTAAAATCAGCAAGAGAAAAACAAGTTACAAGAGAACTTCCATAAGAAAAATCAGCTGAATTTTTGGCATAAACATTGCAGGCCAGAAGGAAGTGGCATGATATATTCAAAGTGATGAAAGGAAAAAACCTACAAACAAGAATACTCTACCCAGAAAGGCTATCACTCAGATGTGAAGAGATTTACAGACAAGCAAAGGTAAACATACAATAAAATCAAACATACAATAAAAGTGATAGATCAACCATTTATAAAGCTAATAGGAAGGTTAAAGACAAAAGTAGTAGAATCATCTATATCCACAAGTTGTTAAGGGATACACAAAGCAAAAGGTTTAAAATGATGTGAAAAAACATTAAACTTTGGGGGGAGTAAAAATGCAGGGTTATTAGAATGCATTCAAATTTAAGAGATCATCAATATAAATAATTATATATATATATATATATATATATATATATATATATACATATACAGTTATATAGTTATATATGAGCCTCATGGTAACCACAAACCAAAAATTTACAAGAGATATGAGGTACACACAAAAGAGAGACAGGAATTCAAACATAAAACTAAAGATAGTCATCAAACCACAAGGGAAGAGAGCAAAAGGAGAAGGGAACAAAAATGAACTGCGGAAACTACCAGAAAGCAGTTAACAAAATAGCAATAAGTACATACTTATCAATAATTACTTTAAATTTAAATAGACTAAATGCTCCAATCAAAAGAAATACAGTGGCTGAATGGATGAAAAAACAAGAGCCATATATGCAATGACAAGAGACTCACATCAGCTCTAAGGAAACAAATTGGAAGTGAGGGGTTGGAAAAAGATATTCCATGCAAATTGAAGCAAAGAAAAAACTGTAGTAGCAATACTTATATTAGACAATATAGACTTTAAAACAAAAACTGTAACAAGAGACAAAGAAAGATATTACATAATGCTAAAGAGATCAATCCGAAAAGAAAATATAACAATTGTAAATATATATACATCCAACATAGGAACACTTATATACATAAAGCTTATATTAACAAACATAAAGAAAAAATTGGCAGTAACACAATAATAGTGGAGAATTTAAGATCTTGCTTACCTCAAAGAACAGATCATCCAAGCAGAAAAATCAATAAGGAAACACTGCCCTAAAATGACACATTAGACCAGATAGATTAACAGATATCTACAGAACATTCCATCCAAAAACAGCAGAATACACAGTCTTCTCAAGTGCACATGAAATATTCTCCAGGATAGACCACATGCTAGACCACAAAACAAGTATCAGTAAATTTATGAAGAATGAAATCATACTGAGCACTTTTCCAAATACAATGATTTAAGACTGGAAATCAACTACAAGGAGAAAAACTACAAAAAAAAAACAAAAAAAAACACATGGATGCTAAACAATATACTACTAAACAACCAATGGTGGGGGATTTCTCTAGTGGCCCAGTGGTTAAGACTCTGTGCTTCCACTGCAGGGGGTGTGGGTTCAATCCCTGGTTGGGGAACTAAGATCCCGCAGGCTGTGCAGCCAAAATAAATAAATAAATTAAATAAATTTTAAAAAATAAAGAAAGCATTGTTCTGCTAAGGTATATTATTTGGAAAAAAGAATAACAACTAACATTAAGAAATGAAAGACTCCGTAAAAAAAAAAAAAAACAACCAATGGGTCACTGAAGAAATCAAAGAGGGAATCAAAAAATTCCTGGTGACATATGAAAATTAAAACACCATCCTAAAATCTATGGGATGCTGCAAAAGCAGCTCTAAGAGTGAAGTTTTAGAAATACAAGTCTACCTCAGGAAACCAGAAAAATCTCAAGTAAACAACCTAACCCTACCCCTAAAGGAACTAGTAAAGGAACAAATAAAACCCAAAATTAGTGGAAGATACGAAATAATAAATTTTAGAGCAGAAATAAGTGAAATAGAGACTAAATAAAACAATAGGAAACAAAAACCAATAAAACTAGGTGCTGTTTCTTTGAAAGTATAAACAAAATTGATAAACCTTTAGTCAGACTCATCAAGAAAAAGAGAGAGCCCAAATCAATAAAATCAAGAATGAAAGAGAAGTTACAACCATCACATAAATAATAATAATAGTAATCTCTTATAAAGGATCATGAGATTACTACAAAAAATTATTTGCCAATAAATTGACAGCCTAGAAGAAATAGATAAATTTCTAGAAACTTATAATCTCCCAAGACTGAATCAGAAAGAAATGGAAAATAAAACAGATCAGTTACTAGTATTGAAAATGAATCAGTAATAAAAAAATAAAAGCCAACAAAAAGAAGTACAGTACCAGATGACTTCAAAGGGTATTTCTATTAAACATTTAAAGAAGAGTTAGTACCTATTCTTCTCAAACTATCCAAAAAAATTGAAGAGGAAGGAACATTTCTAAAGTCTTTCTATGAGGCCAGCATTACCCTGATAACAAAACTAGATAAAGACAACACAAAAAGAAAAATATATGCCAATATCACTGATGAACATGGATTCAAAAATCCTCAACAAAATGTTAACAAACTGAATTCAACAATGCATAGAAAAGATCATACAGCAAGGTTAAGTGGGATTTATACCAGGGATGCAAAGATGACTCAATATTCCTAAATCAATCAGTGTGATATACCACATTAAAAAATTCAAGAATAAAAATCATATACTTATCAAAATAGATACAGAAAAGCTTTTGAAAAAATTCGACATCCATTTATCATAAAAATTCTCAACAAAGTGGATATAAAGGAAATACACCTCAACATAGTAAAGGCCATAGATGATAAGCCCATAACTAACATCATATTGAATGCTGAAAAGTTGAAAGCATTTCTTCTAAGATCAGGAACAAAACAAGTATGCCCACTTTTACTACCTTTATGGAAGTCCTAGCCATAACAATCAGACAAGAAAAAATACATAGAAGGAATCCAAATTGGAAAGGAGAAGTAAAACTCACTGTTTTCAGATGACATAATACTATACATAGAAAATGATATAATGAAAGAATTAATATTGTTAAAGTGACCAAACCACCTAAGGCAATCTAAAGATTCAATGCAATCTCTATCAAAATACCAATGGCAATCTTCACAGAACTGGAACAAATAATTCTAAAATTTGTATGGAAACACAAAACACCCCAAAAAGCCAAAACAATCAAGAAAGAAACAAAAATCTGGAGGTATCATGCGCCTTCATTTCAAACTGTACTGCAAAGCTACAGTAATCAAAATAGTATGGGAAATGAGAGCCCAGAAATAAACCTACACACATATGATCAATTAATCTATGGCAAAAGATGCAAGAATATAAAATGGGGAGAAGACAGATTTTGCAGTAAATAATGCTGGGAAAACTGGATAGCTACATGCAAAAGAATCAAACTGGACTACCTTCTCACACCATATACAAAAATAAACTCAAAATGGATTAAAGACTTAAATGTAAGACCTGAAACCATAAAATTCCTAGAAGAAAACAGTACACTGTTCAACATCAATCTTAACAATATTTATTTTGGATCCGTCTCCTCAGATGAGGGCACTAAAAGCAAAAATAAACAAATGGGACTACATCAAACTAAAAAATTTTAGCATAGCAAAGGAAACTATCAACAAAACAAAAAAGTAGCCTACTGAAATATTTGAAGATATTTGCAAATCATACATCTAATAAGGGGTTAATTCCAAAATATACAAGGAACTCATACAAATCAACATCAAATAAAAAAATCAAGCAACCTGATTAAAAAATTGGCAGAGGACCTAAATAGACATTTTTCCAAAGAAGGCATAGAGATGGCCAACAGACACATGAAAAGGCACTCAACATCACTAAGCATCAAAGAAATGCAAGTCAAACCTACAATGAGATATTACCTCACACCTGTGAAAATGGTTCTTAGCAAAAAAGCAACAAATAACAAATGTTGGTGAGCATATGGAGAAAAGGAAACTCCTGTGCACTCTTAGTAGGAATGTAAGTTGGTATATCCACTATGGAAAACAGTAATAGCTTCCTCAAAAAAATTAAAAATAGGATTACTAAAAACTGGTGCTTGCTGTTGTATTGCCAGATGCAGGAACGCAGCAGAACACTGATGCTCCCTCCACAAGCTCTTGTCATCGACCAAGCTCTTGATTTTTAAAATCTGGACTTAGCCAAGTATATTTGGGCACGTTAAAAATAGTATCTTTGTTATTAAAAATTTGATTGCATAATTTAAAAAAATAGAATTACTATAAAATCCAGCAATCCCACTTCAGGGCATTTATTCAAATAAAACAAAAACACTAGTTCAAAAAGATGTATGCACTCCAATGTTCATTGCAGCATTATTTATAATAGCCAGGATATGGAAGCCACCTAAGTGTCCATTGATAGATAGATAAAGAATACGTGGTAAATATATAAACAATGGAATATTACTCAGCTATAATAATAATGAAATCTTGCCATTTGACATAATGTGTATGGATTTAGAGGGTTTTATGCTAATGAAATAATCAGAGAAAAACAAATACCACATGATCTCATATATGGAATTCAAAAAACAAAAAAAGAAAGAAAACAAAATGAAAACAGACTCTTAGATACAGAGAACAGACAGATGTTGCCAGAAAGTTGGCGTTGGGGGATGTGAAATAGGTGAAGGAAATTAAGAGGTACAAACCTCCAGTTATAAATAAATAAGTTACAGGCATGTAATATACAGCCTAAAAATATGGTCAGTAATATTGTAATATATTTGTTTGGGGACAGATGGTTACTAGACATACTGTGGCATTCATTTCATAATGTATGCAAATGTCAAATCATTATGTAGTGCACCTGAAACTAACATAGTATTGTACATCAAGTGAGTTTCCAAAAAAAATAAAATAAATTTTAAAAAATTTAAAAAATCACAACCTGCCTACTATGGACTGAATTGTGTCTCCCCAAAATTAATATGTTGAAATCCTAACCACTGTATGACTGTATTTGGAGGAGACGCCTTTAAAGAGATCAGACGGCAATTAGATATACGAGGCTGGAGTTTAAGAGTGAGGTTTAGAATAAAGATATAAATTAGGAAATTATTGGCATATAAATTTCATTTAATACCATAAGACTGCATGACATCTCCAAGGATATAAGCATAAAATAAAGAAGAAAGGAGTATGAAAACTGAGCCCTCAAGTAACCAATAGAAAGAAGTTGTGGAAAAGAGGAGCCATCCAAAGGATACAGAGGGGAAGCAACCATCTGTTAAAAAAAAAAAAAAAAAAGAATGTGATATCCTGACAGACAAAAGAGTAAAATCTATCAAGGAAGAGAAAGAGTAATCAACTGGGTCAAATGCTGCTGACTTAGAAAGTATGATGAGGAATGAGAATTGATCATTGATTTAAGCAACATAGAGGTCATTCATGATCTTGACACTAGAAGTTTTAGTAAAATAGTAAGGACTAAAGTCTCACAAGAATTGGTTCAAGAGAAAATGGAGAAAAGTTAATGCAGACAACTCTTTTAAGAAGTTTTGCTGCAAAGGGAAGTGGAGAAATCAAAACACTTGAAGTCAGAGATGTCATAATTTGCTTATGAGTTGGAGTAGTGCAGGGGAAAAAGAAAGAAATCCAGGATGACCCCCAAATTTTGGATACAGAAATTGTCATTCACTGAGTAAGGAATACTGAAGAAGTAGGTGGGGGAAATTAAGGTTAAGAATCCCATCTAAATAGAAAGGTTGAATAGGTCATAGGAAATGTGAATTTGGAGTCTAGGGAGGAAGTTCATGGCTGAATATATTGGCGTCATCAGCATACAGAAGGTATTAAAAACCATGAGACTAGATAAGATCACCATGGAGTTAAAAAAAATGGGAGTAGAACTGCGGTGCACCTGGAAGATGAAAAGAAACTAGCAATGGAGACTGATAAGGCATAATCAGAAAGGAGAAAAACAGAAGTTTTGAAAAGTATTTCAAAGAGCAGAGCATGATCAACTGTGTCAAAGCATGATGTTAGAACAAACAAGCTAAGGAACAGAGACCAATGGTCTCTATTTTAGCAATAGAGACCATTGGTGATCTTGACAGGAGCAGTTATGGTGGAATGCTGGAGGTAAGAGCTTGATTGGAGCGGGTTCAAGAGTGAATAGAAAGAGAATAATTGGAGATAGCAAATAAGGTACAAATAACTCTCGAGAAGTTTTGCTATAAAAGAAACATAAAGACTAGAGACTGGGTGAAGGCTGGAAGGAGAGAAAATTTTGAGACAATTTTGTTTTGATTTGTTTTTAAGTGGGAAAAATACCTGCATGCTTGCATTAGAGACATTTGAGGGGGAGGTGGGGAGGAGAGAGACACAACTGAGATGGATTGCCCTCTTCTTTACAATATCTTAAGAGGGCCACCCCTTGAGAGGCATAAAGTTGCCTTAGAGGGGATTCATGTTTCTACTGTAGTAAAAAGTTGGAAGAATGTTCAGAAAGAAGAATGAGTATATGGCAATTTTGCTAATGACAGATTATGAATTCCAAAGGCCCTAGTAAAAGGATTTTAAACAGTAGGGAAGGATGACAACTGAGACAGAAAGAGGAAATGTGCAGAGTTCTATGGGGATTCGAATAAAACGGATGAGGCACGACCTATCTGTTTGGAGTTGCTTGAAGTGACTGACATAAACAGAAGTCAATGAAACAGTAAGTCCTGAGGGACCCAAGGCAAGTATTGGTGAAGCAGTGTATATTGGGGTCTAGGGAGAGCTGAGTGTCTTGGTATCTCTTCTTCCCACCTTTATGTTTGACAGACACAGCTCAGCATTCTACCAAGTTATGGACTGAACAGTGGTCTTTATCCCCTACCTCTTAGACTCCAAGCATGTTGCTCATTTGTCAGTGCAGCAAAAGGGGACAGACTTTTTTCATGTCTTCATTTCACTGCTTTAAAAAGTCAGCTCTGTAGGGCTGTGAGATTTGTCAGGCAGCCCACACTGCCTATGCACTGATCATTCACCTTTCAGGGAGCTAATTATTTGGTAATATTCTACTATTACATTTCAAAAGAGATTTTCATGGGAAATCCAAGATGCATTTAATTCCACCTTGTCATAGTAAAAGTCCATCAAGTCATCAAATCAAGGGTTTCCCCCTGCCACTGGCCTGCCATGCTTAAACAGAAATCCAGGGCTGATATAAATCCAGAGAACGTTTGCACTTCATAAGGGAAGTTTTCTACTTTCCCCCTTTTCACCTCTATAACAAATGTTCTTCCAGAAATATTTCCTACACAGTAGAGATGAGTGAACAAGAAAAGCAGTCAAATAGAGCATAAACGCTATGTAAAAAATACTTTACTCTGTGGTAATTATATTTACACACAATTTTATGTTTTAATAAAATCTAAATGTAGTGCAAAAATCACTCCAAGGAGAGTTCAGAGCTTCCACTTTGAAACCACAAACTGGAGTTTTTAAATTAGAGGAATATATTCTTACTCTGCTGCTTGGAGCTGCCAAGTGGCTAAGCATGTTTGCCAGAACTGTGAGAAGCAAACTGCTCAAGAAATTTCTCTAGAAATATGAGAACTATTTGCTTAAATTAGAGCACTAGTTGGCATCTTATCTGGGGCTGAGGAGTTGACAAAATGATCATGGCAAGTTATGTTATGTCAATCGATTTGTAAACATAAGATGAAAGAATTCTAACTATAACAAACTGACATGTGCAAGTGCTTACTTCTGAGGATTGATTTTCATTTTACTAATGAGATGGGAGGTGACACATGACCACGTGTTATAAGGATGTACGCAGCAGCCTGCCAATTATGTCAGTGCCTGTGATATCTTTGATCACAATCTATAAGCATTTCCAGTTCACTTAATGGCATGAAATCTCCTTCCTCTCCATAGTCCCAGAAATCATAACAGGGGACATGGAATCAGCCATGGCAGTGGACCTGAACCCCTGGGTGGAATATGAATTCAGAGTGGTGGCCACCAATCCAATTGGGACTGGAGATCCAAGCACCCCATCTCGAAAGATCCGCACAAATGAAGCAGGTAAGAATATTGGAGAGTCAGCATTCTATTTGGTATATCCCTAATCACTTTTAAAGCAAGTTGAATTAACCATTAAAGCTTGCTTTAGTATAATTTTTCCTAATTCATTTACCTAGACATCATAAAATCTTTTCCTTCAAAATAATTCTTTCATTTCATCTGTTTTCAGAACATTCTCTCCTTGTTTCTACAAGTACAGGTCTAGGTGCTTCAATTTCCTCCCAACCCTTGCCCGCATCAAGTCACCATGAAACTGAAGCAGTTAGTTTCTTCTTCTAATTATACACTCATTCAATACAGCAGACCTATAAAATTCAGAATAGATTAGCTCACCCTCTTTTTCTCCAGTGATAACAGTTACCTCTAATTATAGGGTACTTCCTTAAACTCTTTATGTTGCCCTTCACCGTCTGAGCTGGTATAAATTACACTTTGCAAAGACAAACATAGTCTTAACTTGACCCACTGCCATCTTGATGTCTATGTGTAAAATAACTGCTTCCTAACTTAGAAAAAAAAACAGTATTCTTCTGGCCTTTTAGAATGAAGTATCTCTGATAGAATCTTTCTAAAGACCACACAAGGAAAATTAACAGTTTTATTTAAAAACAAATGTTAAGATATCTTGTCCATCATCTGGAAGAAGCAGAATAAAGAAAAATTGTTAGTAGAGTTTTGATTACTTTGGACAAAGTCTTATTGAGATTTATCTTTATGTCCCTATAAGATTGTATATAAAAAATATTTAGTAAGGCACTAGCTTAGGCAAACACAAATATCAATAATGTTGATAAGAATGATTAAAACAACAGAGAAATGCAGAGGGGGGTAGATTACAGATATGAGGAGGAGAGAAACAAATTAATGTCTTTACACTCAATGATAACATGAATCTCAATAATCATTACAACGTAAGTACACTAAGGATGAGAATTTTGTCTTATTTGTTCACTGTTTTATCTTCAATACCTAGAACAATGTTTGGCACTAGTATTCCATATGTCTTTGTTGAAAGATTAAAAAGGAATATTCCTTTTCTTTCCTTTATATGCTGCTACCCACATCAGGACCCAGGTCAGAGACACATGTACAAAGAAGGTTAAGAATGAACTGTGAATTGTACATTTTGTATCATAGTTATAGAATTGGACCAAAAATGTGATTTGTGACTTCTTAGAAATTGAACGAAGCTTATAATAATTAAAATAAATTATCAAAAGAGTTGGTTCTTTCTCTAAAACACACTCAGTCTGGTTCTTAAAAAGAGAAAGAAAGAAAAGAATCCCAAATGATCAACTTATTACATAAAGTGTGAATAATCATTAAAAAGATGTTCAAATTCTTTTCATATAAAAATTAAGCAACCAAGAAAAGAAAAGCTAGTCTAAATATGTTGGAAAAGATTCATTCACAGAAAAATCCAACTTTTCTGCTTTTGTGATTTGCCTATTACAAGTTGTTTTTTTTTCTGCTACTTTTTCAATAGTGTGAATTTTAAATTGAACGTTAATTGCTTGGTTGGATTTTCATGCATTCATGAAATCAGCCATGCTTTCATTGTGCACAGGTGTTCATTAATTAAGAGCATAACAGGTTAGTTGTTCCTCATTTTATGTACTCACTGTGCAGATATTGAAATGACTGCCAATATTAGTACTTAGGCTCACATATTTTCTAAAAAGTACTGCCTTAATTTGCATATTGTTAATTGTGTTTAAACAAAGGCAAAGATTACTGCCTAATTCAGATGCTCTCTATAAATATTCATTTCAAAATAAATAATCCGTTTGGGGTGAATAATCCATTTAGACTTTCTGTAGTACAAATCTCTTTGTGCTATTAAAAATACTTTAACAACACTTTCACTTTTCAAGTTAAATCGTATTCAGATGATGCATTTTAAAAGACTTGTCCCTTGTCTATTTCTGCAGCTACTTCAATCATATAGTGCCTGTCTCTCCGTTTTATCATGAGTTCTATACACATGACATACTCTAGTCCATTAAAATCTTATGGAAGAGAAGAGAAATAGCATGAAAAATACATGAAATACTCTTTTTTGAAAGTGAGTTGAGGAAGGCTGTACTGCCTACTTTATGCTTCTTGTGCTTTGGTACCACACAGGGCTAAAGCTGCTAATGGTGTTGAACCAAGGGTTGAGTTTTGTGCCTGTTTTGTCAGGCAGCACAGATTAAAAGGGACACTAACATCCTGAGACACCCTCTCAAGTGATGCACTCTGCCTCTATTAAGTACATGTCCTGTATTTTAAAAGATGATGCTGTTCTAATGGACCAAGTAATCTTTGAAAACCAATGGAGCTGCCTGGAAGAGGAAAGGTCTCACACTCGGGATATTGAGTCGAAAGTTTTATGTCACTTTAAAATTCTCCTCTTTACTAGAATATTCTAAATCCCAAAGCAGTTTTAGTAAAGCATTTTTACCTTAGATTGTTTCTTGCCCACACACCAAAAAAGGTTAATTTTTCTTTGCAATATCCTGTAGGGTATATTTTGAATTTTATGGTCATCAAAATACTCTTCGTAATCAATAAATATAAGATAAATTGGTTTAGTCAACTTATTATTTTTAGGATGTCAAAATCGTGATACAATTTCCCTAGCTATCCAAAAGGAAAGCATTCCTAAGAAAACTTTTGTAAGCCAAAATGGCATAAAGTGAGGAACCAATTTTCATTTTTCACCTTTTTTCATAAAAGTGAAAATCTCTTCAGATTTTTTTCAGTTTGTGAAAACAGGTACTAATGTAGGTCTTTTGTAAAAACAAAGTGGTATAAAGCAAACTTTTGAAAAGCAAGGGATACCTGTATATGTTTGCACTTTAATGTATGTTTATATTTATTTATTTATAGTTCAATTTTCTTACAAGTTTTAGTGAGTTTGTTAGCTACAGAGAGAGAGAGAGAGAAAGAAAGAAATTTGTAAATGTGGAAATGTGTTACTATCTTCAAACCAGTATATAAGTTTGCGTTGAATACTGGGAATGCTTTTTCTACCATTTAAAAAGATGACACTCAGGAGAGAAAAATCACATTTTAGGAAATGAATTTTGAAATAAACACTCTGGTAGAAATAGTAAAATATGTAAATATGAATTTAGCAAGGAAAATTCTCTCATTTAATTGAGTAATTCTCTCATTTAACTGAACTTTAATATTCTGTGTTACATATTTATAACACTAACTGTTGAAAGATAAATGCAAAGGAGAGAAGATACCATTAACTATGTAATCTATAGTTTAGAAAGGTTTGGTCTTCTCTGTTCTATAAAATTTCTATTATTATTAAAGCTCTTGGTTTAAATCTCAATACCTGCAGTTTTTTATTTCAAATTATGATGAACTGATAGAGACAGAGAAATAAAAGAAGGTACTACCTAATACCTGTAATTAAGAGTTTGAGGTTCAGAGTTATGCAGATATGGGTTAATGTTCTTCTCTGCCACTTACTAGCAATAAACATAGATAAGCTATATGCAATGTTCAAGGCTCAATTTTTTCACTTATAAAATGCAGATCATATAGCAACCTACTCCCTTGGATTATTGTGTTAAATAAGATAATGAAGGTAAAGAGTTTGGCACATGGTAAGTGCTTAACATTAGCCATTTATTATTATTATCATGAATTTAAATGAGTTACTACTTTATTAAATATAAATTTAAATGACAGTAATTATGCATGTTGCTATTTTCATATAGAGGAAACATTTTCAGGTTAAATATATGTTTGTCAACATAGTAAGAGCCATTCAGTCTCTTGGCTTGCAGTTGCCTCCAAGACACCGTCCTGTTGAGAAGTCTCCACAGCAGACTGAGTGTCATCCATCCTGGCCCCTCAACCCACCTGAATGGTTGGGGAGTCAAGAGAGCCTTTTGGAGTGTGGTGCACAGTACAGACCACCATGTTCCCCTCTACATCCCCCTTCTCCACCTCCATGTCTGGGCTCTCCATGCTTCTTTTCTTGTCTAGCCATCCTCATCCATAAGTGGATCATGATATTGTCACAACATGTAGCCATTTTCTTTGGTTCTTATAGCATAGATAAGACAAAAGGAGCAGAGAAGAAGAAGTGTCAAATGAAAGACTTTGCTTAAACACATTGTTGCATATTCAATAACTTTCTAGTGTCTTAGTGCATTGTAGTCTGTCCTGTCATCCTCTTCAGATTTTGAAATGGAAAATGTCACATAACATATTTTTGGCCACACAAGGAAAAACTTTTTTCTACATTTAAGAGATTAATGGTCAACCAGATAAATATGACTATCAAGTAAACAATTAGATGAAAATCTTTCCTAGCCTTAGCACTTTCTGTACTATATTATGTTACAGTTAGGTAACTGGTTTACTGAACAGACTGAAATACATACAGTTTAAACATAAAAGACTTTTATTCTTCTCCCACCACTGTTATCCAATATGTTCCATCTCATCTCTGGCTTCAGCTCCAACTATATCCAAGGCTCTTTTAGGTACTAGGACAGTCTCATTTTCAGCTATTAAAAAATTCTATATTGAGGAGGAGCTTCAAGATGGCGGAAAAGTAAGACACGGAGATCACCTTCCTCTCCACAAACACATCAGAAATACATCTACATGTGGAACAGCTCTGATAGAACACCTACTGAACGCTGGCAGAAGACCTCAGACCTCCCAAAAGGCAAGAAACTCCCCACGTACCTGGGTAGGGCAAAAGAAAAAAGAAAAAACAGAGACAAAGAATAGGGACGGGACCTGCACCAGTGGGAGGGAGCTGTGAAGGAGGAAAGGTTTCCACACACTAGGAAGCCCCTTCGCGGGTGGAGACTGCGGGTGGCAGAGGGGGGAAACTTCGGAGCCATGGAAGAGAGCGCAGTCACAGAGGTGTGGAGGGCAAAGCGGAGAGATTCCCGCATGGAGGCTCGGTGCCGAGCAGCACTCACCAGCCTGAGAGGCTTGTCTGCTCACCCGCCGGGGCGGGCGGGGCTGGGAGCTGAGGCTCGGGCTTCGGTCGGATAGCAGGGAGAGGACTGGGGTTGGCAGCGTGAACACAGCCTGAAGGGGTTAGCGCACCACAGCTAGCTGGGAGGGAGTCCGGGAAAAAGTCTGCAGCTGCCGAAGAGGCAAGAGACTTTTTCTTGCCTCTTTGTTTCGTGGTGCACGAGGAGAGGGGATTAAGAGCGCCGCTTAAAGGAGCTCCAGAGACGGGCGCGAGCTGCGGGTATCAGTGCAGACCCCAGAGATGGGCATGAAACGCTAAGGCTGCTGCTGCCGTCACCAAGAAGCCTGTGTGCAAGCACAGGTCACTCTCCACACCGCCCCTCCTGGGAGCCTGTGCAGCCCGCCACTGCCAGGGTCCAGTGATCCAGGGACAACTTCCCCAGGAGAATGCATGGCGCACCTCAGGCTGGTGCAACGTCACGCTGGCCTCTTCTGCTGCAGGCTCGCCCCGCATTTGTACCCCCTCTCCCCCTGGCCTGAGTGAGCCAGAGGCCCTGAATCAGCTGCTCCTTTAACCCTGCCCTGTCTGAGCGAAGAACAGACACCCTCAGATGACCTACATGCAGAGGTGGGTCCAAATCCAAAGCTGAACCCCAGGAGCTGTGCGAACAAAGAAGAGAAAAGGAAATTTCTCCCAGCAGCCTCAGAAGAAGCAGATTAAAGCTCCACAAACAACTTGATGTACCTGCATCTGTGGAATACCTGAATAGACAACGAATCATCCCAAACTGAGGAGGTGGACTTTGGGGGCAGGATATATATATTTTTTCCCTTTTTCTCTTTTTGTGAGTGTGTATGTGTATGCTTCTGTGTGTGATTTTGTGTGTATAGCTTTGCTTTTACCATTTGTCCTAGGGTTCTGTCCATCCGTTTTTGTTTTTCTTTTTGTTTTTTACTTTTTAAAATTTTTTCTTAATAATTATTTTTTATTTTAATTATTTTATTTTATTTTATTTTACTTTATTTTATTGTATTTTATTTTATCTTCTTTCTCTCTTTCTTTTGTTCTTTCTAATTTTTCTCCCTTTTATTCTGAGCTGTGAGGAATGAATGGCTCTTGGTGCTCCAGACAGGGGTCAGGGCTGTGCCTCTGAGGCGGGAGAGCCAACATCAGGACACTGGTCCACAAGAGACCTCCCAGCTCCACGTAATATCAAAGGGCGAAAATCTCCCAGAGATCTCCATCTCAACGCCACGACCCAGCTTCACTCAACGACCAGCAAGCTACAGTGCTGGACAACCTATGCCAAACAACTAGCAAAACAGGAACACAACCCCATCCATTAGCAGAGAGGCTGCCTAAAATCATAATAAGGCCACAGACACCTCAAAACACACAACCAGACATGGACCTGCCCACCAGAAAGACAAGTTCCAGCCTCATCCACCAGAACAGAGGCACTAGTCCCCTCCACCGGGAGGCTTACATAACACACTGAGCCAACCTTAGCCACTGGGGACAGACACCAAAAACAATGGGAACTAGTAACCTGCAGCCTGCGAAAAGGAGACCCCAGACACAGTAAGTTAAGCAAAATGAGAAGACAGAAAAACACACAGCAGAAGAAGAGGCAAGGTAAAAACCCACCAGACCTAACAAATGAAGAGGAAATAGGCAGTCTACCTGAAAAACAATTCAGAATAATGATAGTAAAGATGATCCAAAATCTTGGAAGTAGAATACAGAATATACAAGAAAGGTTTAACAAGGACATAGAAGAACTAAAGAACAAACAAACAATAATGAACAGCACAATAAATGAAATTAAAAATTCTCTAGAAGGAATCAATAGCAGAATAACTGAGGCAGAAGAACGGATAAGTGACCTGGAAGATAAAATAGTGGAAATAACTACTGCAGAGCCGAATAAACAAAAAAGAATGAAAAGAATTGAGGACAGTCTCAGAGACCTCTGGGACAACATTAAACGCACCAACGTTCAAATTATAGGGGTCCCAGAAGAAGAAGAGAAAAAGAAAGGGACTGAGAAAATATTTGAAGAGATTATAATTGAAAACTTCCCTAATATGGGAAAGGAAATAGTTAATCAAGTCAGGGAAGCACAGAGAGTCCCATACAGGATAAATCCAAGGAGAAACATGCCAAGGCACATATTAATCAAACTATCAAAAATTAAATACAAAGAAAAAATATTAAAAGCAGAAAGGGAAAAACAACAAATAACACACAAGGGAATCCCCATAACGTTAACAGCTGATCCTTCAGCAGGCACTGTGCAAGCCAGAAGGCAGTGGCAGGACATATTTAAAGTGTTGAAGGAGAAAAACCTACAACCAAGATTACTCTACCCAGCAAGGATCTCATTCAGATTTGATGGAGGAATTAAAACCTTTACAGACAAGCAAAAGCTAAGACAATTCAGCACCACCAAACCAGCTTTACAACAAATGCTAAAGGAACTTCTCTAGGCAGGAAACAGAAGAGAAGGAAAAAAGCTACAATAACAAACCCAAAACAAATAAGAAAATGATAATAGGAACATACATATTGATAATTACCTCAAATGTAAATGGATTAAATGCTCCAAACAAAAGACATAGACTGGTTGAATGGATACAAAAACAAGACCTATATATATGCTGTGTACAAGAGACCAACCTCAGACCTAGGGACACGTATAGACTGAAAGTGAGGGGATGGAAAAAGATATTCCATGCAAATGGAAATCAAAAGAAAGCTGGAGTAGCAATTCTCATATCAGACAAAATAGACTGTAAAATAAAGCCTATTACAAGAGACAAAGAAGGACACTACATAATGATCAAGGGATCAATCCAAGAGGAAGATATAACAATTGTAAATATTTATGCACCCAACATAAGAGCACCTCAATACATAAGGCAAATACTAACAGCCATAAAAGGGGAAATCAACAGTAACACAATCATAGTAGAGGACTATAATACACCCCTTTCACCAATGGACAGATCATCCAAAGTGAAAATAAATAAGGAAACACAAGCTGTAAATGATACATTAGACAAGATGGAATTAATTTATATTTACAGGACATTCCATCCAAAAAAACAGAATACACTTTCTTCTCAGGTGCTCATGGCACATTCTCCAGGTCAGGTCATATCCTGGGTCACAAATCAAGCCTCAGTAAATATAAGAAAATTGAAATTGTATCAAGTATCTTTTCTGACCACAACGCTATGAGGCTAGATGTCAATTACAGGAAAAAATCTTTAAAAAATACAAACACACAGAGGCTAATCAATACACTAATAAATAACCAAGAGATCACTGAAGAAATCAAAGAGGAAATCAAAAAATACCTAGAAACAAATGACAATGAAAACACGATGACCCAAAACCTATAGGATGCAGCAAAAGCAGTTCTAAGAGGGAAGTTTATAGCAATACAATCCTATCTTAAGAAACAAGAAACATCTCAAATAAACAACCTAACCTTACACCTAAAGCAATTAGAGAAAGAAGAAGAAGAAAAATACCCCAAAAGTTAGCAGAAGGAAAGAAATCATAAAGATCAGATCAGAAATAAATGAAAAAGAAATGAAGGAAACAATAGCAAAAATCAATAAAGCTAAAAGCTGGTTCTATGAGAAGATAAACAAAATTGATAAACCATTAGCCAGACTCATCAAGAAAAAAAAGGGGAGAAGACGCAAATCAATAGAATTAGAAATGAAAAAGAAGTAACAACTGACACTGCAGAAATACAAAGGATCATGAGAGATGACTACAAGCAACTCTATGCCAATAAATTGGACAACCTGGAAGAAATGGACAAATTCTTAGAAATGCACAACCTTCTGAAACTGAACCAGGAAGAAATAGAAAATATGAACAGACCAATCAAAAGCACTGAAATTGAAACTGTGATTAAAATCTTCCAACAAAAAAAAGCCCAGGACCAGATGGCTTCACAGGCGAATTCTATCGAACATTTAGAGAAGAGCTAACACCTATCCTTCTCAAACTCTTCCAAAATATAGCAGACGGAGGAACACTCCCAAACTCATTCTACGAGGCCACCATCACCCTGATACCAAAACCAGACAAAGATGTCACAAAGAAAGAAAACTACAGGCCAATATCACTGATGAACACAGATGCAAAAATCCTCAACAAAATACTAGCAAACAGAATTCAAGAGCACAATAAAGGATCATACACCATGATCAAGTGGGGCTTATCCCAGGAATGCAAGGATTTTTAAATATATGCAAATCAAACAATATGATACACCATATTAACAAATTGAAGGAGAAAATCCATATGATCATCTCCATCGATGCAGAGAAAGCTTTCGACAAAATTCAACACCCATTTATGATAAATATCCTGCAGAAAGTAGGCATAGAGGGAACTTTCCTCAACATAATAAAGGCCATATATGACAAACCCACAGCCAACATCATCCTCAATGGTGAAAAACTGAAATCATTTCCACGAAGATCAGGAACAAGACAAGGTTGCCCACTCTCACCACTATTTTTCAACATAGTTTTGGAAGTTTTAGCAACAGCAATCAGAGAAGAAAAGGAAATAAGAGGAAATCAAAACGGAAAAGAAGAAATAAAGCTGTCACTGTTTGCAGATGACATGATACTACACATAGAGAATCCTACAGATGCTACCAGAAAACTACTAGAGCTAATCAATCAATTTGGTAAAGTAGCAGGATACAAAGTTAATGCACAGAAATCTCTAGCATTCCTATACACTAATGATGAAAAATCTGAAAGTGAAATTAAGAAAACACTCCCATTTACCATTGCAACAAAAAGAATAAAATATCTAGGAATAAACCTACCTAAGGAGACAAAAGAGCTGTATGCAGAAAAGTATAAGACACTGATGAAAGAAATTAAAGACGATACAAATAGATGGAGAGATATACCATGTTCCTGGATTGGAAGAATCAACATTGTGAAAATGACTCTACTACCCAAAGCAAACTACAGATTCAATGCAATCCTTATCAAATTACCACTGGCATTTTTCACAGAACTAGAACAAAATATTTCACAATTTGTATGGAAACGAAAAGACCTCGAACAGACAAAGCAATCTTGAGAAAGAAAAATGGAGCTGGAGGAATCAGACTCCCTGACTTCAGACTATACTACAAAGCTACAGTAATCAAGACAGCATGGTACTGACACAAAAACAGAAATATAGATCAATGGAACAGGATAGGAAGGCCAGAGATAAACCTACACACATGTGGTCACCTTATCTTTGATAAAGGAGGCAAGAATATACACTGGAGAAAAGACAGCCTCTTCGATAAGTGGTGCTGGGAAAACTGGACAGGTACATGTAAAAGTATGAAATTAGAACACTCCCTAACACCATACACAAAAATAAACTCAAAATGGATTAAAGACCTAAATGTAAGACCAGACACTACCAAACTCTTAGAGGAAAACATAGGCAGAACACTCTATGACATAACTCACAGCAACATCCTTTTTGACCCACCTCCTAAAGAAATGGAAATAAAAACAAAAATAAACAAATGGGACCTAATGAAACTTAAAAGCTTTTGCACAGCAAAGGAAACCATAAAGAAGACCAAAAGGTAACCCTTAGAATGGGAGAAAATATTTGCAAATGAAGCAACTGACAAAGGATTAATCTCCAAAATTTACAAGCAGCTCATGCAGCTCAATATCAAAAAACAAACAACCCAATCCAAAAATGGGCAGAAGACCTAAATAGACATTTCTCCAAAGAAGATATACAGATTGCCAACAAACACATGAAAGAATGCTCAACATCATTAATCACTAGAGAAATGCAAATCAAAACTACAGTGAGGTATCACCTCACACCAGTCAGAATGGCCCTCATCAAAAAATCTACAAATGATAAATGCTGGAGAGGGTGTGGAGAAAAGAGAACCCTCTTGCACTGTTGGTGGGAATGTAAATTGACACAGCCACTATGGAGAGCAGTATGGAGGTTCCTTAAAAAACTAAAAATAGAACTACCATATGACCCAGCAGTCCCACTACTGGGCATATACCCTGAGAAAACCATAATTTCAAAAGATTAATGTACCAAAATGTTCATTGCATCTCTATTTACAATAGCCATGACATGGAAGCAACCTAAGTGTCCATCAACAGATGAATGGATAAAGAAGGTGTGGCACATATATACAATAGAATATTACTCAGCCATAAAAAGAAACAAAATTGAGTTATTTGTAGTGAGGTGGATGGACCTAGAGTCTGTCATACAGAGTGAAGTAAGTCAGAAAGAGAAAAACAAATGCCATATGCTAACACATATATATGGAATCTAAGGGAAAAAAAAAAAAGTCATGAAGAACCTAGGGGCAAGATGGGAATAAAGACACAGACCTACTAGAGAATGGACTTGAGGATATGGGGAGGGGGAAGGGTAAGCTGTTACAAAGTGAGAGAGTCTCATGGACATATATATACTACCAAACGTAAAATAGATAGCTAGTGGGGAGCAACCGCGTAGCACCAGGAGATCAGCTCAGTGCTTTGTGACCACTTAGAGGGGTGGGATAGGGAGAGTGGGACGGAGGGAGACGCCAGAGGGAAGAGATATGGGAACATATGTATATGTATAACTGATTCACTTTCTTATAAAACAGAAACTAACACGCCATTGTGAAGCAGTTATATTCCAATAAAGATGTTAAAAAAAATAAAACAAATAAAACAGAGAAGAGGTTATTCTCAGTATTTTCAAACTAACTTATGTATTAGCCATGCAAGTATAACTAGTGATTTGTGAGTGCTTCTTTTATTTCTTTTTTCTTTTTAAATACTGAGTGGTCTATTTGGAACGAGGCAGTTATGAAACTGAATATCTGTATCTCATGTGTATAGCTCCAGGTAGAGTTGAAACAGTAAGTTCTAATAGGTACATATTTTTTTTTTTCCTCCAAAGATTTGTCTTGGAATACAATAGATATGTGTAACATTTTGATTGTTTATTTACCTCTGTGACAAAAGAGTCTGAAATAAACATCTAGTACCAAAAAAGTAAAAAAAATAAAATAAAATAAAATTCTATATTAACTTAATAAACACTTTCATCTCATATCCAGTTCCATGTTTCTGTCCCTCCATCCCAGCACAGGCTTGACTCAAAGGTTACGATTTGTCTTTTCTTTCTTCTTTCTACTTCCTCCCTGACCTTCCAACTGCTATTCTGGTCACTTCCCAGGTCAGAAA
Source organism: Balaenoptera acutorostrata (assembly GCF_949987535.1). Taxonomy (NCBI): domain Eukaryota; kingdom Metazoa; phylum Chordata; class Mammalia; order Artiodactyla; family Balaenopteridae; genus Balaenoptera; species Balaenoptera acutorostrata. Next base: position 78,983,844 of record NC_080072.1, read on the forward strand.
AGAAGAAAATGAAAAATGACTTCACGTGTTGCAATTTGTTGTTCTCACGTAAATGTTGAGCGCTCCAGGAGATGACATTTGTCCACATTCTGCTTCTTTCTCTCTCAGGGTACATTGGGTTCTTAAGAGACTATCCTATCTCCTAGCAGGCAGCTTTATTGGCTGTGATACCAACAGGCTTATTCAAACCTACCTTCCACAGTGTCTGCTTTGCCCATGATAATCATTTCGCATTTCTGACCTGCCAAACTCTAGAAATGCCATATGTTCTCAAGAACTATTTTGGTCTCTGCTCTAGTAGCATAGTGCAGGACTGAGCCATCTTACAAAATTCTGAAGCTCAACAGTATCCAGCCAGGATGTGAGAGGTAAGCATCTCTACTCTCCTCATCAGCTGTTTTGCTTCTCTTGTCACTTAGCTTGAGGGGGAAATGATACTCCCACTTTGCTCCTAGCGACAGCTGGGGTTGGAGGGATATGCCACAGCACATCCATCTGCTAAGCTGACAGCCTTCTTCCAAAACACTGCTTGTGCTAAAATCTTATGTATATGGCTGGAGGTGGGTAATGGGAAAGGGTCATGAAATTGGTTTTCTCTATTTCCTAGTAGTTCTGTGGTTTTGTCTAGCCAACCTCACTTTAGCATCTGAGGTTACATGTGTCTCATCCCAAGTCCAGAAAAGACTCATTAAACTTCCTACTACAGTTTCTTTCCCTGTACATTACCTTCCTACTTCTGAAAGGATCTTGCTTTGTTCATATTTGTATATTCACATTTCTTGTCCATGATAATTACATAGGAAACTTCACTGAGTTCAAAAGTTATGGAAAGAACACAATAAAATACTATTATAAGATGGGGCTGAATTAGTTTTCCCAGGGGCATGTGGGTTGGCCTTGTAAATGGCATTTAATGGAGCTTTGAAGGCCAGACCAAATGAGACTCAGGCAGAATTATTTATAGGGAGCAATTTAAAAATCTGCATACTATTGTCAGGCACTGGTGTGTGCAGAGAAAAGGCATAAAGCTGTGGGGTTTTTAAAGGTCTTTCTAGTCTACGTTTCTAAAAAAATATATGATATAAAAAACGTAAAGCAGTCAACTGAAATAATTGGGAAACTCCAAAAGAAAATACTATTAAATGAACATTATAGCTTTCTTCAACCCAATGAGTAATTTAATTATATTAAATAAAAGAAATTGTTCTTAGTAACATTAAGAGCAGACAAAAAGCATAGCAAGCAACAGACCTCTAAGACCAAATCTCAATAATTAGGAAAAAAGAAGGTAATAGTATGGCTCATACAGCAGACAGTATTTTAAATAATGAAACCACTTTGGTCCAGGAAAGTATCTTCTGCAAAATATATTCAGGGAATATATCTCCAGTTTCGGAGACACTTTGCAAACAGAGATGGTAAATTTAACAAATGTCTTTCTAAATGAAACATGGTTAATTGTTAGGCATGCCCCTTTCTGATTAATAGCAAGACGAGGGAAGAGCAGTAGAAGACTTGAGCATGAAAGACAAAAGGGTAATGAGAGGTTATCAATCCAGGAGTAAATGTGAGACATTCAAGTTAAACTTCTCCCGTCTTCCTAGTCCCTATAATGCCATATACCAGTCATAAATCATGAACCATGTTCCAAGCCCTATACTAAGCCCTTGCCTTTCTTTATAGCATTTAATTCTCACATCAACCCTCTAAAGCAAGCAGGTTTATCCCCATCTTACAGATGAAAAGCAGAATAAGAGAGTTAAAAACTTGTACAAGGTTACCTAATAAGTAAGTGGCAGAGCTGGAATTCTAATCTTAAACCAAAGGTGATGACTCCCAAGTTATCTTCCTCCCACCCCTCCCTTCTTCCTCTTGCCTTTTTCTTTCTCTTCATTTTACCACGCGTTCCAACAAATCTTGCTAAAAGATTATTATGCCTATCCTCTGCTTCTACTTCCTTGTGGAATAAAGTTCAGAGAAAATGAGTGAAGGGAAACACATTTTATTGTCTATACGTACCTCCTGTGGTCCTGACTATTGCTATTTATGAGAAGGTTCGTAAATCAGAGAAATCTTACATTCTCTGAAATATCCTAGCAACGAAAGTTGTAAATCAAAACTGATATATTGCCTAGATTTTCAAATTAAAACAAACTGAGCCAAAACTGAAAGCACAATTCCCATGGTACTATCGAAACCGTATTATCCAGATTTCCAAAAGAACAGTCTATTTCACGATCACATGTGCATAGATTCCTACTGAACTTAGTGTTTATCATAGAAGACAACTACTTTTTCTTTTTGAAATCATTTTCTTTTTGAAGTAGATAATAACATTAGGTAATAGTTATAAATTACAGTTCCAGGCACTGTGATACATAATTATGAAAACCTTAAAAAGTAGGTGCTATTATTATCTCTGTGAGACAACTAAAGGACAAAGTGGTTAGGAAATATTTTCAACCCATCAGCTAGAATGGTAGAACTGAGATTCAAGCCCAGATCTTTCTCAGTCCCAGAAGAACAGTTTTACCACTTACACATATCACCTTATCTACCCTATTGATAGGAATAACAGCATTATCTGAACTCTTTAGGAAACACCACTGGTGTTTTTTTTAATTTTGGAAGCTCTTTATCTCTTTTTATAAAGTGAGCTTAGATGATAATCAGTTAACTGAAATATTTGTATGTTACATACTTCAATTCAGGTAGGAATTTTTTTTTAAATTTCTCTCCTGACTCCCACCTTCACTATATTATCAACCTCCATTCCCTCCTTCCATCCTTTTGCACTTTTCTGCCCAAACCAGTTGCTGGATTTGCTCCTAAATTATGTGACCTCTCCCAGGTCTCTAGTAAAGCTATATTATTTAATGAGCCATGTAAACATCTACTGTAATAGATTTGGAAATGTTTCCTGGAAAAAAAAGAGAGATTGGTAAACGATTTCATCCTGTATTCTTTTGTTTAGTTGAATGCTAATTAAAGCATGTTTTTAGTGTAACTGACTTTGTTCAGACTATTACACTTAGAAAGAGTTCTTTGAGACTCAAGCTTAAATTCATGCAAGATTAAACTAAGGTAGTACACTATATTTTAGTCACTCTGAACATTTACAACCACATGTATAAGATAAAAAGGGACAAAAGTCTACATTTCAACATGTCAGATAAGGCACTAAAACAGCAAGACATGGGGCTTCCCTGGTGGCGCAGTGGTTGAGAACCTGCCTGCCAATGCAGGGGACACGGGTTCGAGCCCTGGTCTGGGAAGATCCCACATGCCGTGGAGCAACTAGGCCCATGAGCCACAATTACTGAGCCTGCGCGTCTGGAGCCTGTGCTCCGCAACAAGAGAGGCCACGATAGTGAGAGGCCCGCGCACCGCGATGAAGAGTGACCCCCACTTGCCGCAACTAGAGAAAGCCCTCGCACAGAAACGAAGACCCAACACAGCCAAAAATAAATAAATAAATACATACATACATAAATTAAAAAAAAAAAAAAGTTAAGGATGTACCTCACATATCTTATAAAAAAAAAAACAAAAAACAAAAAACAGCAAGACATTTATAGATTGTTGGAAAAGTATTAATCACATTATTCATTCATGGAAGACTTATGTTCAAAAGGAAATTCTGAAGAATCAGAGTTTAACTCATTAACCATGCATGTAAACTTGATTCTCTAAGCTAATAAGCTCATGACATTTATCAGTAGCCAACGGAGGGAGAAAAGCATCTAGCTGCTTAATTCTAAATCAGAGTTTCAATAATCATATTGAAAATAAATTTGGTTTTAGGTAAATATGTATTTCTCTGAACTCAATGAAAGCATTTATTACATGTTTGATTATATTAATTTTATGCTTCTAACAAGAATTATAGAACTTTTATAATAGAAGGGCTCTGAACGATTAAGTCAAATCTCTACATATCATGAATATGTTGTTTTATAAATAAAAGGATATAATTAAAATCAGTGTTGACTGCAGAGATAATAACTGTGAAAAGGAAACCAATGAGCATGAGTTCCACTGATCATCTTCATGTAATTAGGAAATTTAAGCCAATTAGAATTCGAGTACCCAATTCAAACATTGTGATCCTGACAGCAAAACACAATGCTTGAGTTGCATCTATTAAAGCCTTAGGTTTTCTTTTTTGTTTGTTCGTTTTTCCAGTTTTATTGAGATAGAATTGACATATAATACTGTATTAGTTTAAGGTGAACAACATAATGATTTGATATATTTATATACTGCAAAATGATTACCATAAGTTTAGTTAACATCCATCACCTCACGCAAGCACATTTTCTTCCTTGTGATGAGAACTTTTAACATCTTCTCTCTTAGCAACATTCAAGTATACGGTAACAGTATTGTTATCTATAGTCACCATGTTGTATATTATATCCCTAGAACTTATTTATCTTATATCTGGAATTTCGTACCTTTTGACCACATTTCCCCATTTCCCCCACCCTTCATTCCCACCTCTGGCAATCACCAATCTGTTCTCTGTTCCTACCAGTTCCATATTTTTAGATTCCACATATAAGTCAGATCATAAAGGATTTGTCTTTCCCTGTCCAGCTTATTTCACTTAGTATAAGGACCCTGATGTCCATCCATGTTGTCTCAAATGGCAGGGTTCCCTTCTTTGTATGGCTGAATAGTATTCCATTGTATAATACACCACATTTTCTTTATCCATTCATTGATCCATTGACATTTAGGTTATTTCCACGTCTTTAAAGCCTTAAGTTTTCTGTTAGTATTTCCTATTATATCTAGTAAGCCTTTCTTAATAAAGAACAGTTGGTGCTTATACACATATACTATTAAAACTCAATGAACTATAGTGCCTCTTTTGTGTCATTTATTATACATTAAAATTGGATGATCTTCTTTATTTACATTATTTTATTTTATCTTTATTTACATTTATTTATTTTATCTTCTTAAAAGAAATTAGTAACAGTAGGAAGACTTCAAAGACTAATTTCAAATGATAAAAAAAAGAATCTAGGTCATATGTGGATAATTTGATATGGAAGTAACCCACACAGAAACAAATTAAATTTTGCTTTCTTGGTTCCTCAAAGTGGAAATTTTCACCACATTTTTCATTAGTTTCTTTTTATTTTTTTTACTCACAAAGTTAAAACTTTTGAAAACTCTAAATATGCTTTTCAAAAAATAAAAACATTAATAGACTATGGAACGATACTACCAAAGCTCCAGAAGAAAGATTTGACCTCAAATCATCACTTGTATTTCATTCTACTCATACTTCTTTAATGAGCTTCAAGAGAGAGGTGCTCACAAGATAGCCTATAGCCTACTCTCCAACCCTAAGCTAGAGGTTCCAAGCATCCTCTTTTTAGATGATGTTTGAGGGTTGAATAAAATAGAAAAGGATGCTCAGTGCCTAGTCCTTCCACAAAATCCATGATCATAGGGAGGGTATCTTCAAAGAAAAATCTTCAAAATCCTACATTTAGGGTATAAACTAGCAATTCCAATGTAATAGATGAAGTAGGTGGTTGTGGTAGATACTACTTGTAATATTATTTACCTGTTAATTATTGTCAGTGATGAATGTGAAGCATATGTGTGTGTGCGTACCTTTTTATATTTTACAAACAAATGGTACTAAGAGAAACCATAGTGGCACCATATCAACAAATTAACTTGCTTCTACTATTTATCTGACTATCATTGATGGTCACAATATTCAGAACTCTGAGAATAGCCACTGAGGGTATATTTGGAAATGTGTAGCCCTACCCTTTTACACATAGAGTTAAACCAGTTTTCCTCCTGTGTGCTTTACTCAGACCATACACCAGAAAATGAATTTAGAATTACTACTCTATAACAGTGGTTTTGAGACATGGTGTCAAGGCAGACTGCTATGTCATACATTGTTACATGCAGCAATAACTTATGACTACTAGTAAAAAACTCAAGTTAAATCATCTGCCTGCTCTTCATATAAATTAGGACATATTCACTGTTATTGCTCTAATACCATCATTCTTCTTAGTTGAATTCCTTTTGATTTCCTGATTGAGAGACAAAGGGGTATCCAATTCCATGTAATTCTGAGGGAATTCATGAGAGTGAACTCCACATATGAATAATCCTTAATGTGTATGTAACTGTGAAAAAATAAAGATTGGTAGCTGCTTCTGTATATATCCTTCTACATGTGCATGAGCAAGACAAGAACTCATGTTCATGGAGAAAAGTGTCAAGGAAATGAAATTTGGACCTGGTGAATAAAGATCATCTATTTCAATGGAGGCAATGACAGTGTTCTCTCCCACCTCCGTGGTCCAAGAAAAATTGTTTATTTTTCCCTTTCTAGTAGCATATAAATTCTGCATCAGTTTTTCCAGTATATAAAATGCTGTGTGAATATCTACCAGTAATTAGCAGCCTTCCACTCCAAGTAGGTAATAAATGGGAGTGAATCTATTGTTTATGAGTATATCAATTTTTTTTTTAAAACTATATGCTGGGATATAAAGGCAACACTGAAGTGTAAAATTGCTAATGCAGGCTCATAGCCTGGAAAATGATTTATTTTAATAGTTTTCTTCATTTAACAGTTCTTCATTTGAAAATATTCCCTTTCAACTACATATTTTGTGGTTTGGTGCCGTGAAGGGGAAATTTATTCCTTTGACATATTTATTATTTTAATAGTTTTGCATTTGAAAAAGCTTCACCAGGTATCTATATATTTTGCAGTTTGCAGAGAGGTTCGTTCTTGACAGTTTTTTAAAATGTTTATTCATTTAAATAGGTTCACTCCATGGAACTGTTGCTAAGATTTCTTTAAACTGGAGCCACCTGGGAGTTCTAGTAAAGCAGTAAGGCTAATGTCAACCTGTGGACTTTCCAGGGGCTCTGCAAGCCCTGAAATCACAGAAGATTCACATCCTTAGGAAGAAGAAAACTTGTAGGATGAAATTTAACTAACCATTAGCAGATGTCCTTGACTATAGTGTTAATTATGATTTGGACCTTAGTAACCACAGAGCATTTATACAAGTGAACTAGTTTGGGGATGCAGTATGTGGCCATGAAAAATATATATCAAACCCCCCCACATAGATTTGAAAGCAAGGTACTTGTCACAAACATTTTGTTTAATATTGAATAAGGCCACTTTGACTTCCAAACACATTTTGATTTGTTTATTTGGGGATGTTATCCAACCAGAGTAGGGTTATGATGCATTCTTGGTGTAGGGACACTTAAATTGTACATCTACGTATTGTCCTCACTCTTGGCCCATTTTTAACAACAGTTCCAAAGACGACACCCACCAATGTAAGTGGAAGAAGTGGAAGAAGGCACGAGTTAGTCATCGCCTGGGAGGTAAGAAAGCCTACTCAGATGTCAGAACTTGTTGATTCCTTAAATTAAAAAGTTACACATAGAGTATCAGTATGTGGTATAGAGTAACTGAGTAACTTCTGTTTAAAGGAGGTTAAGAAACGCTTTGAGCATGCATTACTCACATGAATATTTCCAACATGAACTTTTCTCATTTTCATACCAAGTCTAAAGTGTGCCATCCTGTCATATAGGCTGTCTCAGAATACAGTTTGAATGATTAAAACACATTCTCTCACAAATTGCTTCAGATGTTTATTTGGCTTAGTTTGATATTTATTTACTTCACAATTGAATAGCATCCTTGACATTTTTGGAGGCTAAAACTATTGAGGTTTTTCTGGAGTAGTGACTGGGTTAGCTCATTTATCCCGTACAACTATCCTATTAGTGGGGATAATTTTCCTTGTTTTACAAATTATGAAACTGATGCACAGTTTGAGTACTTTCCTGAGAAGCAGTAGAATTGGGACTTTGATTACAAAACCCTTATTCTTTTGTGTCCCTCACTGTATGACCTCCAAAATTCCTTCTGTCAAAAGAAAGGAACAAGGGAGAAAGAGTGTGAGAGGTACATTTATTTTCCATAAAGCCACTTTCCTTCTTTGATGTTAACTTTATTATCAAATATAGCTATGTAGCTAACAGAACAATGTGTTAGAATATGGAGATGGAAATGCCTATTGGAGAAAACTGAACCAATCCCTGACCATCTCTAAGAACAATGATAGAATGTACAGAAACATACAGAAAAACTCCTTTCCCCAGTAAGAAATCTTCCATGAGCACATCCTCTGACCTGTTCTTCTGTTCATATGCCTCTTCTTCAATAAAACTTTAGGCCTTACTTTTGATTTCTGCAGAGGTATTAATTTCCCAATACCTGACCTTCACTGAGATCAAACCTCTCTAAACAGAATTGCCTTCCCTGCCAGTTTTATGTCTTAGTCAGCTGGGGCTGCTATAACAAAAATGCTGTAGACTGGGTGGCTTATAAACAACAGAAATTTAATTCTCACATTTCTGGAGGCTGGAAGTCTAGTTCTGGAAGGCATTGGTGGATTCAGATCTGGCAAGGGCCTGCTTCCTGGTTCATAGAACACAATTTCTCACTATGTCCTCACGTAACAGAGAGCCAAGACAAATCTCTAGATTCTGTATTACAAGGGCAATAATCTGATTCATGAGTACTCCACACTCATAGCCAAGTCACCTACCAAAAGCCCATCTCCTAATACCATCACATTGTGTTAGGAATTCATCACATGAATTGTGGGGGAGGAAGGGCTATAAACATTTAGTCTATAGTACTTTGATATAATAGGCTTTGTCTCTTTTCCTCCACTCAATACATAGTTTTTTCCTCAAATCAAAATTCAAAATAAGAAAATGTAGCAAATGTTTATTGTGTATCTATTTGTCAAATATTGCACTAGGCAATGTCTGGTAACTGCTCCACTGACTAACTAGTTAATCACAATTACTATTTTCTGTGGTGTGCAATTGATGCTCATTTAACAAATTTAAATGTAAGCCATGGAGTACAAGTCTCCTGAAAAAATTCTGTATTCTAATTTTTTCATATGTTAGTAAAGCACAGCAGTAATTGAGAAAAACCCTAGAAGAAAGGTCTTACATTAATTTCACCGAGATTTTCTGTGCAAAGTCCTCTGCAGAGCATTACCAGTGGCAAGATTCTCCTGACCACCAGACGGTATGACAGTTTTCCCCAACATATTACATTCTAGTGTGGAATCCAAGGACCTTTGTTTCATATACATGACTAATTGGAGCAAATTTGTTTCACTTCAAGAGTTTTCAATATTCCTGATACTTTTCTTAAATACCAACTGATACCATTTAATTTTTTAATCTTATACCTTTAAAGCCTTTTAAATTTCCAGTGACTGCCAAGCTATTGTTCTATGTTGGCTTCCAATGTAATATAAAGATTGGAGAGTCTCTATTGCTCTAGTTATCCATAATTTTTAAAAATTTAAAGATTGGAAAGAGTGGGGGTTTTGATCAATTATTTTCCTGATATTTAATTGCATTTTTCTTCTCTAGCCAGTATCGGAAGAGTTTCAGAATGGGGAAGGCTTTGGCTATATTGTGGCTTTCCGACCCAATGGAACACGTGGCTGGAAGGAAAAAATGGTGACATCTTCTGAAGCTTCAAAATTCATTTATCGAGATGAAAGTGTCCCTCCTCTTACTCCCTTTGAAGTGAAGGTTGGCGTTTATAACAATAAAGGAGATGGACCTTTCAGTCAAATTGTGGTCATATGTTCAGCTGAAGGAGGTAAGTTTTTTTTATGCTTATTATTTTCATTTAACATATTAATATTTTATTTTGGTACATGAATGTGACACTACTGTAATATATTAGATAATACAGGTACACCAAAAGCGAAAATAAAACTTACCCACAGTCTCACTACACTTTTTAGATATATTTTTCCAAAATTTTTTCCAAATAATTCAATAATTAATTCCAAATAATTTCAATTTTTATTGAAAAAAATTGATCATTCCATATACTTTGCTTTATGTTCTTCACTCCCTGATGATGTATGGCAAATATCTTTCCATGACAATAACAATATTAGTAATGCCTGTAGAATATTCTCTGGATGGATGGACATTTAACCATTCTTCTCTGTTTTGCAATTTAGATCATTTTCTATTTTAATCTTATTCTAATTTAAATTTAGAAATTTAAATAATTTCTATTTTAATTGAAAATTCTAACTTATGTGAAATAAATTTAAATAAAGACTCCAATAACTATTCATTACTAACCTCATACACAAAACAGTGGACTGATACAGAAGTATCAGACAGGATTTTTTGTTTGAAGCTTTTCACACATGGTATCATTAAATCCTCACAACAATCTTGTCTAATAGGCATTATTATCCCCATTGTAGAGAAAGAGAAATTGAAGTTCAGAAAAGTTAAGGAACTTGTTAAAAAAAGTTAAATAGTTTCTAATTGAGAATTAAACTCAGTCCTTTCAATCATTAAATCCTTGATTTGTCTATAACAAGCTGCCTTCATATGTATAACCTCATTTAATTCTCAGTATAAAACTACTAGGTAGGCAGGACCTAGGCAGGAAACCCATTTTACAGATCAGTAAACTGTAAATCTGTGACTTATTCATGGTTACAGTCAACAGGTGGTAGTGCTAGAGGGCAAACTCAGCTTCCTACATCAAAATTCTTGGTTCTTTCAAGTTTTAATACAAAAATGCATTTTCTGAGTGAGAGAAAGCTTGATAGAGTTAACTCCCTAAAGTTAGCTTTTCTGCACAGTCCTTCTTCAATTCAAGTACACAATTTCAATTGGCCCTGCAAGTAAATAAAATGCCTTACAGTCCCTAAACCTGACAGAAGACTGAGCTAATGTTCCACCAAAGGCAGCACACATTTGACCTTCCAAATAATTATTGTTTTCTCATAAACTGACACTTTAGCTTCCTTTGTGCCCACATTTGTGACTTGAATAGCTTAAGAGAATTATCAATCTTTTTGGTATGGGGAATTCATGGCAGGGGAAATAAGTAAGGTCATTTGAATACTGAAGCACAAAGGTAGTGTCTGATTTATATAAAATGTAATTTTTCAGCACTAGCTGCCTTGTATTTTATGACATAGAGCCAAATTTTGAAGCAGAAGTAGAAAGTTTTTCCTAGTATAAGAATGAACAGGAAAGTGAAGAATCAAGTAAAAATAAGGAATCATAGGTGTTCTGGTGAGATATTCACGCACTTAGCATCTCAAGATTCTGATGCTTTTTCAGATAGTATAGCCAGTCTCCACATTACTTATATTAACTCTTACAATCAAATATGAGATAGGAGTCTCAAGCTGAAATCTATTTTGCAGGAAACTGAGACTCAGAGAGGGTAAGTAACATGTTCAAATCAACCCAGTAAATAACAAAAGTTGTAAGTAACTGTAATAAGTGACAGGGCTGGGATTTGAACACAGGTCTGTATGACTCCAAAGCTAATGCTTTTAATCACTACCCTATACCTTCTCATCAGGAGTGTCTTTAACAATAATTTTTCGTTATTGTATTATGTTAGTGTATATAATAATAATATTTTACATCATTTGTTACTCTGATATCTGTTTTGAAGTACATGTTTTATTCAGGAAGTGCATATTCTTGTGGTTTTAATTTATTTAACCTAACTATAAAGCACACGGTCCCAAATGTCACGTGAGATGAATTGGAGAGGTGTGTACATGCTTCATATGGTAACACCAGTGTTGCCTTTAAGAAATCCAGATTTGTACGTTCCGTCAACCTTTGCTTTAAAATTAAATTATAGCAGCCACCATGGGTTGTTTATACTCTGTTTTCTTAAACTTGAAATGGCTTGCCTTTAGAGATTTCTCTTTCCAGCTAGATTGGAAATATGCATATTTTCTTTCAAAGACACTGAGGTTTTTGCTGTGACATATTTCATAGTAACACTTCATTTACTTTGGTGGACTGAAATATGAAAGATACCAGGCAAATTAAATCTGAATAGAGGGAGGAGCTTCAAGATGGTGGAGGAGTGAGGCGTGGAGATTGCCTTCCTCCCCACAAATGCATCAGAATTACATCTACAAGTGGAACAACTCCTACCGAACACCTACTGAATGCTGGCAGAAGACCTCAGAACTCCCAAAGGCAAGAAACTCCCACGTAACTGGGTAGGGCAAAAGAAAAAAGCAAAAAACAAAGACAAAAGAATAAGGATGGAACCTGCACCTCTGGGAGGGAGCTGTGAAGGAGGAAAAGTTTCACACAATAGGAAGCCCCTTCACTGGTGGGGACAGGGGATGGTGGGGGGAATCTGCAGAGCCACAGAGGAGAGCACAGCAATAGGGGTGCAGAGGGCAAAGCAGAGAGATTCCCGCATAGAGGATCAGTGTTGACTGGCACTCACCAGCCCGAGAGACTTCTCTGCTCACCCGCTGGCCAAGTCAGGTGGGGGCTGGGCACTGAGGCTCGGGCTTTGGAGGTCAGATCCCAGGGAGAGGACTGGAGTTGGCTGCGTGAACACAGCCTGAAGGGGGCTAGTGCACCATAGCTAGCCAGGAGGGAGTCCGGGGAAAAGTCTGGACCTGCCTAAGAGGCAACAAGACCATTGTTTCAGGGTGCACAAGCAGAGGGGATTCAGAGCACCACCTGCCTAAATGAGCTCCAGAGACGGGCATGAGCCACGGCTATCCGCATGGACCCCAGAGACGGGCATGAAACACTAAGGCTGCTGCTGCTGCCACCAAGAAGGCTGTGTGCAAGCACAGGTCACTATCCACACATCCCCTCCCGGGAGCCAGTGCAGCCCACCACTGCCAGGGTCCCGTGATCCAGGGACAACTTCCCCGGGAGAACACATGGCACGCCTTATGCTGTTGCAACGTCATGCCGCCCTCTGCCTCCACAGCCTCGCCCTGCATTCCATACCCCTCCCTCCCCTGGCCTGAGTGAGCCAGAGCCCCCTAATCAGCTGCAACTTTAACCCTGTCCTGTCTGAGCGAAGAAGAGATGGCCTCAGGTGACCTACATGCAGAGGTGGAACCAAATCCAAAGCTGAACCCTGGGAACTGTGCGAACAAAGAAGAGAAAGGGAAATCTCCCCCAGAAGCCTCAGGAGCAGCGGATTAAATCTCCACAATCAACTTAGTGTACTCTGCATCTCTGGAATACCTGAATAAACAAAGAATTATCTCAAAATTGAGGCAGTAGACTTTGGGAACCACCATATATATATATATATATATATATATATATATATATATATATATATATTTTTTTTTTTTTTTTCCTTTTTCTCTTTTTGTGAGTGTGTATGTGTATGCTTCTGTGTGTGATTTTGTCTGTATAGCTTTGCTTTTACCATCTGTCTTAGGGTTCTGTCTCTTCATTTTTTTGTTTTGTTTTGTTTTCCATTTAGTATAGTTTTTAGCACTTGTTATCATTGGTGGATTTGTTTTCTTGGTTTGGTGGCTCTCTTCTTTCTTCCTTTCTTTTTTTATTACTTTTTAAATTTCCTTTTATTTTTAATAATTTTTTTATTTTAGTAACTTTATTTTATTTTTTTTTTCATTCTTTCTTTTTTTCTCTGAGCCGTGTGGCTGACAAGGTCTTGGTGCTCCAGCCAGGTATCAGGCCTGTGCCTCTGAAGTGGGAGAGATGAGTTAAGAACATTGGTCCACCAGTGAGCTCCAGGATCCACGTAATATCAAACACCCAAAGATCTCCCAGAGATCTCTATCTCAACACTAAGACCCAGCTCCACTCAACAACTACCAAGCTACAGTCCTGCACACCCTATGCCAAACAACAAGCAAGACAGGAACACGACCCCACCCATTAGCAGAGAGGTGGCCTAAAATCATAATAAGGTCACAGACAACCCAAAACATACCACCGAATGTAGTCCTGCCCACCAGAAAGACAATATCCAGCCTCATCTACCAGAACACAGGCACTAGGCCCCTCCACCAGGAAGTCTACACAACCCACTGAACCAACCTTAGCCACTGGGGACAGATGGCAAAAACAACAGGAACTACGAACCTGCAGCCTGCGAAAAGGAGACCCCAAACACAGTAAGTTAAGCAAAATGAGAAGACAGAGAAACACACAGCAGATGAAGGAGCAAGGTAAAAACCCACCAGACCAACCAAATGAAGAGGACATAGGCAGTCTACCTGAAAAAGAATTCAGATTAATGATAGTAAAGATGATCCAAAGTCTTGGAAATAGAAAGGAGAAAATACAAGAAACGATTAACAAGGACCAAGAAGAGCTAAAGAGCAAACAAACAATGATGAACAACACAATAAATGAAATTAAAAATTCTCTAGAAGGAATCAATAGCAGAATAACTGAGGCAGAAGAACGGATAAGTGACCTGGAAGATAAAATAGTGAAAATAACTACTGCAGAGCAGAATAAACAAAAAAGAATGAAAAGAATTGAGCACAGTCTCAGAGACCTCTGAAACAGGATTAAATGCACCAACATTCGAATTATAGGGGTCCCAAAAGAAGAAGAGAAAAAGAAAGGGACTGAGAAAATATTTGAAGAGATTATAGTTGAAAACTTCCCTAATATGAGAAAGGAAAGGGTCAATCAAGACCAGGAAGTGCAGAGAGTCCCATACAAGATAAATCCAAGGAGAAACATGCCAAGACATATACTAATCAAACTATCAAACATTAAATACAAAGAAAAATTTTAAAAGCAGCAAGGAAAAAAAACCCAAATAACATACAGGGGAATCCGCATAAGGTTAACAGCTGATCTTTCAGCAGAAACTCTGCAAACCAGAAGGGAGTGGAAGGACATATTTAAAGAGATGAAAGGGAAAAACCTACAACCAAGATTACACAGCAAGGATCTCATTCAGATTCGATGGAGAAATTAAAACCTTTACAGACAAGAAAAAGCTAAGAGAATTCAGCGTCACCAAACCAGCTTTACAACAAATGCTAAAGGAACTTCTCTAGGCAGGAAACAGAAGAGAAGGAAAAGACCTACGATAACAAACCCAAAACAATTAAGAAAATGATAATAAGAACATACATATCGATAACTACCTTAAAAGTAAATGGATTGAATGCTGCAACCAAAAGAAATACACTGTCTGAATGGTTACAGAAACAAGATCTGTATTATATGCTGTCTACAATAGACCCGCTTCAGACCTAGGGACACATACAGACTGAAAGTGAGGGGATGGAAAAAGATATTCCATGCAAATGGAAATCAAAAGAAAGCTGGAGTAGCAATTCTCATCTCAGACAAAATAGACTTTAAAATAAAGGCTATTAAAAGAGACAAAGAAGGACACAACATAATGATCAAGGGATCAATCCAAGAAGAAGATATAAAAATTGTAAATATTTATGCACCCAACATAAGAGCACCTCAATACATAAGGCAAATGCTAACAGCCATAAAAGGGGAAATCAACAGTAACACAATCATAGTAGGGGACTATAACACCCCACTTTCACCAATGGACAGATCATCCAAAATGAATAAGGAACACAAGCGTTAAATGATACATTAAACAAGATGGAATTAATTTATATTTATAGGACATTCCATCCAAAAAAACAGAATACACTTTCTTCTCAAGTGTTCATGACACATTCTCCAGGTCAGATCATATCCTGGGTCACAAATCAAGCCTTGGTAAATTTAAGAAAATTGAAATTGTATCAAGTATCTTTTCTGACAACAATGCTATGAGACTAGATGTCAATTACAGGAAAAAATCTGTAAAAAAAACAAACACACAGAGGCTAATCAATACACTACTAAATAACCAAGAGATCACTGAAGAAATCAAAGAGGAAATCAAAAAATACCTAGAAACAAAGGAAAATGAAAACACAATGACCCAAAACCTATGGGATGCGGCAAAAGCAGTTCTCAGAGGGAAGTTTAGAGCAATAGAATCCTACACCAAGAAACAAGAAATATCTCAAATGAACAACTGAACCTTATACCTAAAGCAATTAGAGAAAGAAGAACAAGAAAACCCCAAAGTTAGCAAAAGGAAAGAAATCATAAAGATCAGATCAGAAATAAATGAAAAAGAAATGAAGGAAACAATAGCAAAAATCAATAAAAGTAAAAGCTTGTTCTTTGAGAAGATAAACAAAATTGATAAACCATTAGCCAGACTCATCAAGAAAAAAAGGGAGAAGACAAATCAATAGAATTAGAAATTAAAAAGGAGAAGTAACAGCTGACACTGCAGAAATACAAAGGATCATGAGAGATTACTACAAGCAACTATATGCCAATAAAATAGACAACATAGAAGAAATGGACAAATTCTTAGAAAAGCACAACCTTCCAAGACTGAACCAGGAAGAAACAGAAAATATAAACAGACCAATCAAAAGCACATAAATTGAGACTGTGTTTAAAAATCTTCCAAAAAACAAAAACCCAGGACCAGATGGCTTCACAGGCGAATTCTATGGAACAATTAAAGAAGAACTAACACCTATTCTTCTCAAACTCTTCCAAGATATACCAGACTGAGGAACACTCCCAAACTCATTCTAGGAAGCCACCATCACTCTGATACCAAAACCAGACAAAGATGTCACAAAGAAAGAAAACTACAGGCCAATATCAATGATGAACATGGAGGCAAAAATCCTCAACAAAACACTAGCGTACAGAGTCCAACATCACATTAAAAATCACACACCATGATCAAGTGGGGTTTATCCCAGGAATGCAAGGATTCTTCAGTATACACAAATCAATCAATGTGATACACCATATTAACAAATTGAAGGATAAAAACCATATGATCATCTCAATAGATACAGAAAAACTTTTGACAAAATTCAACACCCACTTATGATAAAACCCTCCAGAAAATAGGCATAGAGGGAACTTACCTCAACATAATAAAGGCCATATATGACAAACTCACAGCCAACATCATTCTCAATGGTGAAAAACTGAAAACATTTCCACTAACATCAGGAACAAGACAAGGTTGCCCACTCTCACCACTATTATTCAACATAGTTTAGGATATTTTAGCCACAGCAATCTGAGAAGAAAAAGAAATCAAAGGAATACAAATCAGAAAAGAAGAAGTAAAGCTGTCACTGTTTGCAGATGACATGATACTATACATAGAGAATCCTAAAGATGCTACCGGAAAACTTCTAGAGCTAATCAGTGACTTTGGTAAGGTAGCAGGATACAAAATTAATGCACAGAAATCTCTTGCATTCCTATACACCAACGACAAAAAATCTGAAAGAGAAATTAAGGAAACACTCCCATTTGCCATTGCAACAAAAAGAATAAAATACCTAGGAAAAAACCTACCTAGGGAGACAAAAGACCTGTATGCAGAAAACTATAAGACACTGATGAAAGAAATTAAAGATGATACAAACAGATGGAGAGATATTCTATGTTCTTGGATTGGAAGAATCAACATTGTGAAAATGACTATACTACTCAAAGCAATCTACAGGTTCAGTGCAATCCCTATCAAACTACCAGTGGCATTTTTCACAGAACTAGAACAAAAAAAGTCACAATTTATATGGAAACAAAAAAGACCCTGAAGAGCTAAAGCAATCTTGAGGAAGAAAAATGGAGCTGGAGGAATCAGACTCCCTGACTTCAGACTATACTACAAAGCTACAGAAATCAAGACAGCATGGTACTGGCACAAAAACAGAAATATAGATCAGTGGAACAGGATTGAAAGCCCAAATATAAACCCACACACAAATGCTTACCTTATTTCTGATAAAGGAAGCAAGACTATACGGTGGAGAAAAGACAGCCTGTTCAATGAGTGGTGCTGGGAAAACTGGACAGCTACATGTAAAAGAATGAAATTAGAACACTCCCTAACACCATACACAAAAATAAACTCAAAATGGATTAAAGACCTAAATGTAAGGCCAGACACTATCAAACTCTTAGGGGAAAACATAGACAGAACACTCTATGACATAAATCACAGCAAGATCATTTTTGACCAACCTCCTAGAGAAATGGAAATAAAAACAAAAATAAACAAATGGGACCTAATGAAACTTAAAAGCTTTTGCACAGCAAAGGAAACCATAAACAAGGCAAAAAGACAGCCCTCAGAATTGGAGAAAATATTTGCAAATGAAGCAACTGACAAAGGATTAATCTCCAAAATTTGCAAGCAGCACATGCAGCTCAATATCTAAAAAACAAACAACCCAATCCAAAAATGGGCAGAAGACCTAAATAGACATTTCTCCAAAGAAGATATACAGATAGCCAACAAACATATGAAAGAATGCTCAACATCACTAATCAACAGAGAAATGCAAATCAAAACTACAATGAGGTATCACCTCACAACAGTCAGAATAGTCATCCTTAAAAAATTGACAAAGTATAAATGCTAGAGAGGGTGTGGAGAAAAGGGAACCGTCTTGCACTGTTGGTGGGAATGTAAATTGATATAGCCACTATGGAGAACAGTATGGAGGTTCCTTAAAAAACTAAAAATAGAACTACCATATGACCCAGCACTCCTACTACTGGCCATATACCCTGAGAAAACCATAATTCAAAAAGAGTCATGTACCCCAATATTCATTGCAGCACTATTTACAATAGCCAGGACATGGAAGCAGCCTATGTGTCCATCGATTGATGAATGGGTAAAGAAGATGTGGCACATATGTACAATGGAATATTACTCAGCCATGAAAAGAAAGGAAATTGAGTTATTTGTAGTGAGGTTGATGGACCTGGAGTCTGTCATACAGAGTGAAGTAAGTCAGAAAGGGAAAACAAGTACCGTATGCTAACACATATATATGGAATCTAAAATAAAAAAGTGGTTCTGGGGCTTCCCTGGTGGCGCAGTGGTTGAGAATCTGCCTGCCAATGCAGGGGACACGGGTTTGAGCCCTGGTCTGGGAGGATCCCACATGCCACGGTGCAACTCGGCCCGTGAGCCGCAATTACTGAGCCTGCGCGTCTGGAGCCTGTGCTCGGCAACTAGAGGCCACGATGGTGAGAGGCCCACGCACCGCGATGAAGAGTGGCCCCCGCACCGCGATGAAGAGTGGCCCCCGCTTGCCACAACTAGAGAAAGCCCTCGCACAGAAACAAGGACCCAACAAAGCCATACATACATACATACATACATACATAAAAAGAATGTAAGCAGACAAGAATAGCATTAAAAAAAATTAAAAATTAAAAAAATTAAAAAAAAAAAAAAGAAGTGGTTCTGAACAACCTAGGGCCAGGACAGGAATAGAGATGTAGACATAGAGAGTGGACTTGAGAACACTGGGAGGGGTAAGGGTAAGCTGGGACGAAGTGAGAGAGTGGCATGGACAAATATACACTACCAAATGTAAAATAGATAGCTAGTGGGAAGCAGCCGCCCAGCACTGGGAGATCAGTGCAGTGCTTTGTGACCACCTAGAAGGGTGGAATAGGGAGGGTGGGAGGGAGATGCAAGAGGGAGGAGATATGGGGATATATGTATACATATAGTTGATTCACTTTGTTATAAAGCAGAAACTAACACACCATTGTAAGGCAGTTATACTCCAATAAATATGTCAAAATAAAAAAAATCTGAATAGAGTCTGCCTTTGTTCTGACAACAAAATTCAAACATATATTAGCATTTGCTCACTAATTAAATGTACTAATTTGGAACTTCATGTGTAAATATTAATAAAGTTTTAGCACCATTAAATTGTGTTAAACACGAAAAGCAGGACCATGGAAGGAAGAGAGAGCATTTGCTTAGGGTAAGCGGAGCTTGAGTTTCAAGCTCAGACTAACTGTAAGGTCTTGGGCATTTTTTTCACCCTTCTGAGCCTTACCTTCCTCCACTCTAAAAATGAAAATCTAGAACTAGAACATCCCTGGACACCATTACAAATCTAAGACTAAAATTTTGTCAATTTATTCTACATTCTGAAATATTCTTTTAAATTTTAATTGTCCCAGTATAGGCAATAATAACAGATCGACTTTTGCTCTATAATAAAAAGAGGGAAACCAACATCCTTTTTAGCCACTTGGCAAACTGCTTTACTTGAAAAGGAGTGAACATTTTCAAGATTGAACCATTTTTAAAAAGAGTCAAGGCCTGTAATAAACTGACAAAATAATATATCATGCTCATGCCAGAGCGGGGGCCTCCCTTCCATGTCTGTGGATGTTCACAGAGATTCACAGTGAGCCTTTGTCATCATACTCTTGCCCAAAGCCCAGCTGATCTGGTTGAGACTGTATTTCTCCATAGACCACTTCTGTTTCTTTTTTCTTCCATTAACCTAGTCCACCTGTCCTCTGTATTCTTAGATAAAGCAAAGAACAAGAGCAGAGGGACTGGCTTTCTATCTCTGTTTATGGGCATAGTTCTTTCCCTTCATATCATGATACAGCTACGCACCTAGAGTACCATGGAGAAGGTACCAACCTTTCACAGCTGACATCAAGACATGAAGAGAAATGTGCCAGATGCCATATCAAATGCAGCCATGTTGTTTGGAGAGAAGCACAGAACACAAGGACTTCAAGGCACACCTGACAGTACTAGTTCCCAACCCATTTCCCACTGGCACATTGACAATGGATGACATTTGCATCCAGAACACACTTCCATAAGTGCTTGTGTGCATTCCCCATACCTCTATGTTTTCCTTTTCCTCTCAAGAAACCTATTGGGATGCAAGTGAGAAGTACATTATTGAAGGGAAAACCTTGAATGGAATCTGTTATAGAAGGATTCATCATTTATACGTATAGATACTTAGTAAATCACTTGGGAAATAACCTTGACTCTTGACACTCGGAGGTTGACTATTGCCCTAAAGTACTGTCAGAAAATCTCCAAATGGTTTTTCTGCTAACACCCTTGAGACTTTGAAACCTTTCAAGGTTTCCACAACAGAAGTAATCCCGAATGGCTCTGTCAGTGACAAGCAACATTCGACATAAACATGGGAGGAAAGAGATTTGCCTTCTGGAACTTCCATGCACCATGCACATTTATCTATACCCTTTGAACCAGGCAAAAATTATGTGCATTCTAACCCTGATTTGACTTCAGGTCTCAGGGTATGATATAATCCCATGCAATACTCTCATCTTGGAAACAATTCTATTTTTTTAAAGAATAACAAAGTTCCAACATAATTGATTTTAAAGTGCATGGTATAAGTGATAAAAAGCAATATTTCTAACATGAGAAATCAAATCGGCCTTCATTTCCATATTTCTAGAAATACTTATTAATTAAACTTACATCCATTTTTCACTTTAGATTTGGAAAGGGAAAGAACCTGAGCATTCAAATACATCTAATAGAAAAATAGAGGGAAATTCAATACAGATTAATTGTAGGTTGAAATATTTGCTTACATGTGATGTGATTTAACCTTTTCTAGTTTTTTTGGCTTTTTCCTTATATGTAAAAATATGTGGCTTTTATTTTTTTAATAAAGTCAAAAAGCTTCTCCTTGTTTGCAGAAAATGATATGCAATTATCCTCTTGCAAATTGAGCTACCACAGCTCAAATTAAAACCTGACTTTCATGAGGTGTTATTCTGCAAATCAGTCCTTAGCTGAAACTGAGCTCAGTGGGATTTATGTGAACTTGAAAATTAATAAATTGGCATATTAGTTGTAAAATACGAGGAATAATTTCCTGTCCTTGCCAGATGAGCCATTTGGATTAGTGCCTGTAAAAGTTCAGCTACAGCTGTCTTTACTGAATTTTTAAATAATGAAACCATAACCCTTCTCCCAAGGAGTTTATTAAACTGTCCTTTGATTAATGCTCTTGCCCACCCCTCCTGGGAAGTCAAACGTATAATCAATATTATAAGCACATCCCCCCATATTACTTGGAGAACTCCAGCTGCTAGGTCACTTAATACAAATGTATCATCTAAATTCATGAACATGGTAATGCTGTACAAAATTTTTAATCTAACAGGAACTGAATTCTATCAGTCAGCCTGTCCATTTCATATCCCAAGATTGGAGTGAAGGAGTCAGCCATGGCCTAATTAATATCATCATAAGTGAAAAAAAAAAAAAAAGAAATCTTTAAAAATATTTGAATCTATTAGACAAAATGCTAGTGTAATGTCAAATAAATCCCTGAATTTTCATCAAATCACCCGAGCATAACAGATAGAAGTGAGAGTGGCAAGAAGCATCCTGTGATTTACAGATCAGGAGAGTTTTAGAGATGCCTGAATATGACAAGATCTATGAGGAGCAGTGTAGCTGTGGTTCAAAATTATCAAAAATTCCATGAAATAGGAATAAAAGGAGGTGATAGTATGCCTGTGGCAGGGTTAAATAGGAGATGACGGGGATTTAGGTGGTTTCTGGCAAGACTTAGAGAGGCCAGCTGGGGATTCCAACATAAATATTCTTGAGAGAAGTTAGGTGTGGTGGGGCAAGGAGAAGAGAAAGCAGTAGGAAGAAGCACCAGGGGGGTAAACACAGATGTGTGCACAGAAGCAGAACAGTGTGGTGGTCAGGGCCTGACTGCTCCGTTCAAATCTTCTCTCCACCCTCTAGCAGCTGTGCAACTTTGGGCAAGTTGCTTAACCTCTCTGCCCCTGGATTTCCTCATCTGAAAAATGGTGACAATGATAGTAGGGTTGTTGGGAGGATTAATTGATACATTATAAAGAATTTTAAATAAGGCTTGGCATATATCAAATCTTCGATAAATGGTAGTTACTATTATTACCTTTGGTTATTCCCCCCTCATCTATTTTCTCTGTTATTTTTGTTCATTCATTTTTAATCTTATTCCATTCATTCATCTGTCAGTTATTTGGAAACAATTATGCAGCAAGAGAATTGACTATATATTCTTCTTGTAAAATCTCTTCTGCACCCCAAAACTGACCCTCAGAGGTAAAGAATGAGCCAGCTGCTTCCTTGGTGCCATTTAAAAACAACAGAAGACAGAGCACTTGAGACCTGAGTTCTACTTGGGGCTCTTTCAGAGCCAGAAGCAGAGTTCGGATAAATCAATCTGTTTCTATGTCACTTTTTTCATCTGCAAAATGAGGGCATGTTTAAATTTTCAAACTGTACCTATTATATGCAATGATATTCGTAAGTCCTTTTTCCTTTATGCAGTTAATGTAGCCTGTGCAAACTTATCACAGAGACACAAATCTTCATTGAGTCTACAATCACTAAGATGAGGGAGCAATGAGAACTGTGTGTGTGTGGCATCTAAACAATTTCACGATAGGGAGCATTCATCAAATTAACAATAAATTTCATATTTTTAAGTTTTAGAAGTAAGAGAATAATAAATATTTACAGTGAAAGAGCACTGGATTTATTACTTTGCTCCTGATGACACTTTGCCTTCTGAATCATATTATGTGATTTTACAGTAGTTTAGATTAAAAAAAAAGTTTAAAAAGCAAAAGAAAAAATGAGGACATGGATTTAAAACATAGGTTCGTAACTCAAAAGCCTATAGACGTCAGGTAAGAAATATAAATAAGTGAAGTAGTCCCAGAAGTGAGACAATAAGGACTGGTAGAGAATCTGGCAAACTAAAAAGAATATGCCCTGACTAATGGGACCAACTGCTAATTCTCATCTACCAGCACCCAAGGATTCAGACTTGGTATCCCCCTTTTTTCCCCAAAATAAGCCATAAATTTTTATTTTTAGATGGAATGTTGGAATTAATTAATTTAATAGATTATTTGGGCAAACAAAATATGGCTGAAGACCCACTGGCCATCTATGTGTGACCTTTGATCCAAGTGACTTTCTAAAATTCTTTCTAGTTGTGACTTTCCATCATTCAATTGCAATGGGATGCCCAAACAGGACAGCTAGTTCCAATTCAAAGCAGACATTCTATGATCTAGTCAGTTACTCTTGCTTGCAGACAAACTTTTTGATACACATGAAAATATTCACTGGGTAATAAACCGTACAAATTGAAACTTTTGGAAGTAAACTGAATGAGGTCACTTTTTTATATGCTTAAATTTCCAATGCAGGTCAGCATGGGTCTACTTCTGATACTATTTACATCCAGAAGGTGAAAAAAATAAAAAATGACTCTTCAATTCTTGTTTCATTTACCCTCATTCATTTAATGCAACTATAATATTTATCCCTCGAGAGTGCAACTGTGAAATGTCTTCTCATGTCTGACCTGGATTTAAAAAGCTTAGAACTTTTAAATAGAAATTAGGGTGCTGGTTTGGGAAATAATTTCTGAATATTTTTCTTCATTTTTTACTTTTTTAAAACTTTTGTTGTTCTATTTAAAAAGTACGTAAACTTGTGTAGTGCTACAGAAAGCTGAGAGAGAAATTTCTCTCTCTAGTGGTAAAGAGAGATCAAAAGGCTGCCATCCAACCACATATTTTATGATTCTGAAATTATTTATCCCCCTGCAATCTCCTTTGACAAAGATGTAATTGCCTCAATAATAAAAAAAAAGTTGAAAGAAGGCATTTGTCACACAAATCTCTGCAATGCATTCACTTAAAAGATAAGCAAAACTTCTTCCAAGTAACAAATGATATTCAAAGGGTGGTTTTCTTTGAAATAAATCATATCCTAAACCCTGGAAGTCAGATTATACACACTTAAGAACATGAGCATTTCCTTTCATTTACTTGCAAAATAAAGAATTTTAACTCCTGTTAAATAGCAATGAAAACAAATTTTGTTGCAGGTCTGCTGAACAGAATTCTAGAATGAAATAAAAGTAGAAGCTTTTCACAGTTTTTTTTTTTTTTTTTTTTTTTTTTTAAATCTGGTAGATGCACAAATAATAGGCAGTTGGAAAGTGGGATGAAGGAAACCATTGAGCAAAAGAAAATAAAAGATATTCAAAGGGCAGAATGAGAAATGACAATTTATACCATGGCAGAAACTAATGTCAGCTTCTGTGTAAAGATTAATATGAATTTACCAAAGCACTTTGAAGTAACACAAATATAGTATGTAATTTTAATGAAAGCTTTACCAAAAGAAAAATCATTGCTCAGTGCAAACATGCACCTTTGAAAAAGTCTTCTGTGTGCTTTTTTACAGTAACAAGGGTAGATGTTTTTGACTTATATTTTTCAATTAATAATATATAAAGGCTCTCTAGGTAGATATGTGGCCACCTTCCATTAGAAAAGGAAAAATCTCAGCAAATGGTTATATTGGGCTGTCCATAAAGTTCGTTCGGGTTTTTCCATAACATCTTATGGGAAACCCAAACAAAATTTTTGGCCAACTCAATAATTCCCTTTATATGACTAAGACTTAAAAATTAAAGTTAGAACTCTGCCTTTGCAGTATGGTTCCCTGAATCAAAAACAAACAAAAAAAAGTGTGTGTGTGTGTATATATATATATATATATATATATATATATATATATATATATATTTTTTTTTTTTTTTTTGTCAACAGTTTCATCTGAAGTCTTACCAGTGATATGGGGTTAGAATAAAAAAGCCTCTACAATTTTTATGGAGTAGGGGTTTTTGAAATCGACTTTGTATAGACTAGTTGAACTAACTTATGGCCTTTATTCTGCCATTTCATTTACCGTGTGTTTGTGACACAGTATTTATGATTCAGCAATGTCAGAGCTGAAAATATTTTGTTCCTCACATAGAGTACTACCTCAAATAAAGTGCACCTCTTGATGGATACCAGTCAGACATGGTGTATTTGAAAAAAAAAAAAAAAAAAAAAAAGTAGTGAGAAAGGTCACTGAGCATAGGAATGAATGAAAAGGTGGTTTTGAACAACAGCACCGAGACCTTCGGAGACTTTCCTTTTTGGTCTATATCTGTCTTAAAAGTCAATGCATGCCTTTTAAATATCATGATTCGTAACACATTCCTTACACAATCATGGAAATGTAGCTTTGTGGTTGGAACAACAAAAGAAATCTAATGAAATTTAGATTCTGTTTGTGCCTTCACAGGATAAAAAAATAAAATAAAAAATGATATTTTGTGAATGAATGTTTTAAGTGCCAAGCACCGTGCTAAATAATTTATATGTATTATTTCAATTAAAATTAACCTTAAAAGTTTATGAGCTAAGTACTCTCAATATGCCCAAATGACAGAAGACGGAACTGGAGCTCAGAAAGAGGTAAAGCAACTTGTCTGAAGGTAAGTAATTTTTTGGAAGACAAAAATCAACAACAACAGCAACAAAAAAATCCAAGCCTGACTGACTCCTAGTCCATTCTTTTGATCATTATGCTAGACTGCAGACAATTTAAGTCAGACAATGTAACTTCTCCAGAAACGTCCTAGTTAATCCAAGGATAAAGATCTTCTTTACTTGTCTTGCTAGATTTGTTATTTGTCATTGGTAAGGTACTGATGAGACTTGGACACAGTGTAGAAATCCAAAAAGAACATCTTTTTTTCTTGCTGTGCTTTTCATAATCATCACAGCACTTCATTTCAAAAATCAGATAGAAAGAAGTAACACCTGATATATTCAGGTGCAATGCTTTGGTATGCATAACTTGTGGTTTATTATTTCCATTTTCCTTCATACAGAACCCACTGCTGCTCCCACAGATGTCAAGGCTACAAGTGTGTCTGTGTCAGAGATTCTTGTTGCATGGAAACATATTAAAGAGAGTCTAGGAAGACCACAGGGATTTGAGGTATGAACAGAATTACTGAAAATAAGCCTTGTTATTTCTGTCGGCATTGTACTCTCTTGAAGAAATGGTTTGGTGACACTTCAACAGAATTACATTCCTTTGAAATTTTGCTCTATGGAAAAGAAATGAGAAATATACTATTCTACTGACATGTATTATGTTGCTCATTAGCTAGCTTATTTTTCAATATAGTAGTTTCCATAGCACTGGGCAAAGATTTAAAATAAAAAAAATTTTTAAAAAAAGAGAAAATAGACCTTTAGATAAAAAACCAGGAGCTACAGGTTGATATTTACTGGTATCCAATTTATTGGTGGTTAAAAATACTTTTTGTGTATTTCTCTCTAATAATTTAATGTATAAAACAAGTTTTCCTATTATATTGTTCATGGCAGATCATACCTCCTATACTAACTTCTCAGATTTGCTTGGAACTTAGTGATCTGTACCTATTCACTCAAATGACTTTTTGTCCTTCAAATTTTACTGTCTTTAAATATAGTCATGCCAGCCTTATAGTGGTGAACAGTTTATAACAATTCATTGACTTCAATAAAATTTTATCCTCCACATGGACTAAAGGATTGTGGGCAGTCTGTGAACTTGAGTATTCCACAAAAACAAGAGCTCTCATATAGCTCTTGTTCTTGCCTTTGCCAGTGAGGGATAGGATTAGGGGAGTAATTTATAAAATACAAAAAAGAATTAGCATCCAACTGAGGATCTTAGTTGTCTTTAAACTTTTTAATGTTTACTTTTCCTCTGTTTCAACTGCCACTAAGAGAAAATCATCTTGATTTTTAAACAATGACCGAATATAGGACTTGTATACCAACATGGTTTCCAGGCTAAAAACACATTTCTTTATTATATTTGAGTTTTCAAATAATGGCTGAGAACTATTTGATTAATATACAGCCAGCATTAAAGATTACAGTGATTAAGAGTTTATACAATCTTTCTAAGAGTTATAGCAAAGATCATTTATATGAAACCATTGCCTATACAATAGCATGCATTTATTTCTACAATCTTGCTTCAATTCATTATTTGGTGATGATTCAATATGTATCATATCAGGATTGCATGTTTGTTTTATTAAAATCTCTTTTTCTCCCTAGCCATGATGCAGGGACCATGTCTTTTCACCAGTGAATCCCAGGACTGGTAGTACTTGGCTCAGGACAGCTACAATAAATATTTGTTGAACAAATGAATATCTGTGCTTCACAATCAGCCCCTTTTGTTCCCACTGTAGAAGACATTGGGGTGGCCTGCCCTGCTCCCCTTCACTGGGCCAGGGCACCATCCCCTAGCTGCTGTGAGTGTTGGCTATGAATGGTTTTCAGCTTCCCCTCTGGAGAACTGCCCTCCACTAAGGGGTGATGCCTTACCTGAAAAGGTACCAACCCCACAATCAAGCAACCCAAGGTCAATGACTGGCTGACACTGACTGATACTGGTCCCTTGCTTCAAGGAGGAAACAACTTTATGGTGCAGTTTATGATCCAGAGCCTTTGTCATGTACATCAGGCCAAGGCTAGATCACCTGGGACCACACTCTTGCTCAGTTCTTTCTACTTCCCATCCTCTTTTCCTCCCTTCCTTATAGATTCACCTGCAAGCACTCTCACAGTAAATCACATCATTCAAATCCCAGTCTCAAGCTCTGCTTCTATGGAACTCAACCTAAAACAATTACATGAGTATAGGTCCACCTAGACCTCTGAATCAGAACATCTGGTGTGCATACTTGTAGTAAGCCATAAAGTGTATTCTGGTGTTCAGAAGAGTGAAGGTCCAGGCTTCTACATCTCAAAGTGGTGCTCCTGTCACACACCCAGTCACCCTCAACTTTTTTTCTGCCTGTCCTAATAGCATGACATTCATATTCCCACCGTGATTCACCTGTAATAACAGCTTTCTATGAGGTCCTACAGAGATCACATAAGATTTAAGCTTGTGAACAATGGTTCTCTTTCTAAATATAAATCATCATTCATTCATTCTTTCAACAAATATTTATTGGAGGCCTACTAATTAGCAGACACTGAGCTAGATGCTAGGGATAAAACAATGAGCAAATTAAAGTCCCTGTCCTCATGAAGCTTATGTTGTAGTAGGGAAGGCAAACAATAAACAAGCTAACAAATAAATGTGTGATATAATTTCAGTTGATGATGAATGCTGTGCAGAAAAATAGTACTGCACAAGAAGGGAGAGTGAGAGTCTGCTGTTTATAGAGGTTTGAGGAATCAACCTTTCTGAGGTTGTGACATTTGACATCATCAAATGAGAGAAAGAAAGAGAGAGAGAGAGGCAGAGAGAACAGCAAACTCAAAGGTTCTGTCTTAAGAGCATGCTGGCCTTGTTCAAAGAAGAGAACAGGAGCGATTTTGGCCAGATAACAGTGAACAACAGGAAGAGTGGTAGCAGGAAAAATCGCCAGGACAAGAACCAGGTTGTATGCAGTTTTGTGAACCAGGAAAAGGAGTTTAGATTTTATCTTCAGTATAAGGAAAAGCCATTAATGATTACGAACAGAGAGTCAAGTCAGGCTCTGACTCATATTTTAAAAGCATCTCTTGGTCTAGAGGGTGAAGAACAGACTCTAGAGAGGACCTCAGGTAGAGCAGTGGAGAAGCGGTCCTTCCAACCTAGCAGACAATGAAGTTGCTTTCGACTAGAACAGTAGAGGTGGAATTGATGAGAAGTGGACCTTTTAAGATATATTTTGAGTGGAAGTGTGGCAGGATTTGATTATGAATTGGATGTGGACTATGTCAAAGTTAATTCCAGAGCTTTTTGACCCAAAGAAGCTGGGAGAATGACAAATCATTCACATACATAAGGAACTGATGGAGAAGAGCATATTTTAGAGAAAAAGATCAAAGATTCTGGTTTAATGTGTTAAATTTTATAAGTCTTTTATTTTATTTTATTTTTTTACAAAAAGAGCTAAGTCTTATTTTAAGAGAAAGGTTAGAGACAGAGCTATAACTCTGAGGAATCTTCAGTATATAAATGGTTTTTATACATGTGCTGGCTGAGATCACTGAATGTTGATAAAGATGTCTGAGAACTGAGCCCTATGTTGCCTCATCATTTGGAACTCAAGAAAGAAAGAAAGAGGATATGGCCAAAGAAACTATAGAAGACATTGAAGAAGTTCAGAAGCCAAGAGAAGAATTTTAAAATGGAGTGTTCTACTGAGTCAAATGCTGCTAAGAAATTCAGAAAGATGAGGCCTGAGATTGCCCAATGGGTGTGGCCATGCAGAGACCTTACTGACCATGGTGAGAAGGGTTTTACAAAATGCTGGTGATCAAGGTTTTACTAGAGATCAAGATCAAGATCACTCAAGCATGGCACTCAAGAGTGTCAGAGCACAAAGTTTTCTCTAAATCTATTTTATTCAAAACAACAACTTATCACAAGCAAAAATGGAATATCTTTAAGGATATGTTAATAGCATTTAATCAAATTCTGGAGCAATCATCACATTGACTGAATTTTATTTAAAGTAAATCAACACAAATTCTGACAACTATTTTTACACAAAGGAGCAACACAGCTTCCATGGGCACAGTAACATTTATAGTATTTTATAGTGCATTATAAATTGTATTTTTAAAAGGATGGCATCTTGTTACCAAAAAAAAAAAAAAAGTAAACAATATCTTGTTAATGGGAAAATCAAATGTATGCTTTTCATTATCAGAAAATAATTAAAACTTTATATAATTCAATGACCAAATATGACATAACTGTTATTTTAAGTAAAATATAGTCAGCAAAGACTCTGTACAAGATATACTCTCTCATAAGTGTATAGTTGCTTGTAGATTTTAAAAATAAATGTGAAATTGGGGCATTTGTAGAGATGTGGATGGGCCTAGAGACTGTCATACAGAGTGAAGTAAGTCAGAAAGAGAAAAACAAATATCGTATAATAACACATATATGTGGAACCTAGAAAAATGGTACAGGTGAACCGGTTTGCAAGGCAGATATAGAGACACAGATACAGAGAACAAACGTATGGACACCAAGAGGGGAAAGTGGGGTGGGGGGTGTGGTGGTGGTGGTGGGATGAACTGGGAGATTGGGATTGACATGTATACACTGATGTGTATAAGATAGATAACTAGTAAGAACCTGCTGTATAAAAAATAAAATAAAATAAAATTCAAAAATAAATAAAATTCAAAAATAAATAAATGTGATATAAGTTAAACTTACCAGCATCACTCCCACCCCCTCTTTTTTCTACTCTCTATCCCTTTAAGAAAAACTCTACCTCTGCTCTTCACCTTACCCATCCCAGAATTTACTGTTCTCATTGTCTCCTCGTCTTTCTTTTCAGTAAAAAGATCTCCCGAACTAAATATTTCTAAAATGTAGTAACCCCTAAAGCTTAATATTTTATCTCATCACGATCTCCCTCCTCTATTCTATCCCGGCTACAATCCTAGTTGTATTTACTAATAGCAGAACTCTGAGCATGATGACGATGAAACAAGCATTGTTTTTGTCACCAAAGCCAATGAGACTGGTTTCAAGTTTTATGTACTTATCATATCAATCCTGTGAGTCGTTTTTCTAGCCATAATTGCAGCTTTACCTGCAATATCTAAAGTAGTTAGTTACTATAACCGCTACCAGTCCTGTGCCGTTCTGAAAATAGTGGAGACAGTGTTTTTGGTCACGTCTCCTGTTTTTCCTGAATTGAATGGGTGAATAAGATAGAAAAGGTCCTGCTCTTATGAATACTGCATCCTAATGGGAGAAAATAAATAAATAAATAAATAAATGTGAGAAAAATGAACTTAGATAACAATACATGAAGTGCATAGGTAGAACACACCTGATTCACTTAAGGAACAGAAGGAAGTGGAGCAACTACACCTTGGTGAACAGTGATGTGAGTGAAATTTGAAGTAGTCAGAGACTTAGGTGGGCAGATACAATATTATGTAGGGATATATAGATTATGAGAAGAGTTTGTATTTCATTCCAAATACAATGAAAAGTCATTGGGGCAATTTTAGGAGGAGAGTGACAATGTCTGATTTACATTTTTTTAAAAATATTACTCTGGCAGCTATTCCATGCAGAATGAAAGGGTGAGGGGAGAAAGGTCAAGAGTAGAAGTTAGGAGGTCATTTCAATAATCCATGCAAGAAATGATGATAACTTAGACTAAGGTCATAACAGTGGAGTAAGAGAAAGGTAGACATACTTTAGAGGCAGGTATGGCAGGATTTTCTTTCTTTTTTTTTTTTTTTTAGAATTTAAAAATTTTTATTTTTAAGGGTAATTTATCATTTTTAATGAAGAAAGCAGGCTTACATTTAAAAAGGGGGAAATGTAAATAAGGATTTAACAATGCATTTCTTTAACTCAGGACATTCAGTCCATAAATATTTCTTGGATGTTTAATGCATGGGCAAGGCAGTAGACTATTGAAACTTCAAATTTCCTCCCATTTTATAAAGTTATAAAATTTTTTTCTCTCATGAGACTTTTAAACATAGAGGATAATCTAAACCCAAAAGTATTCTAATTAGTAGTTCAGAATAATGACAATGAATGATCAAATATGGAGGGAAGGAAAATGATGATTCCTACATCATGGTCTTGGTCAAATGGATGAATAGTGGTACGATTTACCAAGTAATAATTATAATAATAAAAATTTTAAAATTTAAAGGGAAAACCTGGACAAAGAAGAGATTTGAAAATGGGAAATAAAGAAGTCTGGTTTGCCTAAATTAAATTTGAGATGCCTATTGGAAATTTAAGAGGATAAGTCAGATAAACAATAGGATATGTGAGTTTGGAGTCTAATTAAGAGATCAGGGATGAAGACATAAAGGGAGCAATCATAAAGGTTGTATTTAAAGCCATTCTATTACATTAAATCACCTAAGGACAAATTCCCAGAAGGGAGTAGAGGAAAGGAGAGGATAAAAGGAAGAATGAAGGGGGAGATAAGTTGTGTCCTGGTGCAATCAGCATGTAGAAATTTAGCTGAAGGAAAGGAATCAGCATGGAGAGTGACAAGGAGAGATCATCTTGATGGAGAGAAAATCAAGTGTGCGAGGTATCAAAGAAACTAAAAGAGCTAATCAAAAAGAAGGAAAAGATCAACTGTGTTTACACCTGCTAAGAGATTGAGATGAAAGCAGAAAAGTTTCTATTGGGTTTAGCAGTTACTGGTGATCTTCAGGAAATTTTCACAATTAAATAAGTGATCAATATCCCTTGTGTTATCAGTTTAGTTACTTCAGGTTGTAGACATCAAATACCCTTAAGAATATTACTTCTATCTAAATAATGACTAGTGGCAGCAATTTGGAGAGAACCTCAATTCAGATCTCCAGACCAGCAACACATTTGTTTGTTGTGGAATCATTTAAGTCTCTTGTCAGGATATCAAGGTGTCTTGATATACATTAGAATCGTAACTCTCCAGTGTTATTAGAAATGGGTAAGAGTCAGACTCAACCTCTCAATATGTTTTCGCACCAGTCAATGATTATAAGAGAATCGAATTAACCACTGCAGACAACTATTTTAGCCTCAGATAAAAGCAGTTAAAAGAAGTCAAGATGAGACTTTTATATGGGAAACTTCCCTTGATACACCAGGAATAATAGTGGAGGTACATGAGAAAAAAGAAATCATTTCTGAAGTCATGTGCACACATTTAATTCCTTCTAGGATATGGCTCCTGTCAAACACATACTCAACTGCCATTTTGATATGGACAAACTTTATCTCTAGAATACATAGTACGGTATTAACTAATGATAACCCCTCAATGAACTCTTCTTAATAAATAATCAAACTTGAACCTATGTCGTTCACTTGACTCTGAAATCTTTGTGTTTTCTCTTCTACTAATCTTGGGAGGCTACCCTCAAGCAAGGGTCAGTTAGAGGGAAGATGGACATCATCAAGAGCAATAAAGTCCTTAAAGCTCTTATAACATCACCCGATCCCCCTTCTAAGCTCCCATCACTGTGCTCTCCTTCCCCTGTATGCTCTTCAATTGACTCACAGCCTGATTCTAATTGTGACCTGGATTGTCAGTCAGATTTGGATCTCGTTTGTCCCTGATCTGACTTTCTGTGTGTTTCGTCTGAATCTCAGTTATCATTTATTATTCATTCACTTACTTATCCACGTGATATTTATTGAATGCCTGCTAAGTCTTGGTGCAGTGCGTGGCGTAAAACAATAAGTAAAATAGACAGAGTCCCTGCCCTTATGAAGTTCACAGTCTAGCAAGGGAGACTTTATTTCAGTTTTTTTCTTTCATTTTTGTTTTTTGGTTTTTTGGTAAGGCCTTGTAGCTCCTGTTGTTTGATGTCTTTGGTCTTGACATTCTTTTCCCTGATGTAGCCAGACCTATAGGGCAGCTGTAAGGATCTCAGTAGGAAGCTTTCCCTGATACCATCAGTCAATTACCCACCTACATTTGGCATTTTTGTCCTTTACAAGGAAGCCTCCATTACACTCTAATTTGTTTACCAAATAATGAATCAAGCATTTTGACTTAAACTATGTTCATCTGCAACTAACTTACACTTTCAAATACATTAACCAATTAATTCAAATCAAACTGTTTTTGTTATTAAAATGACTAATTGCTCTATCTAATAGAATGGTCAAAGCAATTGATATGGTAGAAATAGCTATGCATAAAGATAGGGTCAGAATGATGACAGCCCCTAGCCTACCAGAAAATAAAATGACTTTATAGTAAGAGGCTTCAGGAAATTTTAGTGATATCATCCCCTTTAATTTCAAAGTGAGTCCACCCATGGACATTTCTAAATGTCACAATTAGGCTAGATTCGAATTCTGCTATGAAAAGAAAAAAAGTGGTCTTTTCAACAAGTTTGCAAGGCTGCCTTTTATTATACAAGTCTAATACTACCTCACAAAAATAACCATCTGAGGAAATAAGAAAGAATATCACAAATATAGACACCACTCCATCTAATTGTATTTCACAAATACAATTGAACAATTTTTTTGACATTCTCTTAAAACAACCCATTTGAGAATTTTGTTTACTTAAATGGAAGTAGCTTGAGAGTTCATGGCTACAGAGACTAAATGTAGACAGCGTTGACATTGAGATATGTGAAATTTCTAGCTTATGACATGCAGTATGATTGAAAATCAGAAGTGAGCTATATTTATTGAATGACTGATTTTTGAATTATCATGACTGCCTCATCTCGAATACCATCCCTGTCATTGGCCCATGCAAATAAATTATTAGTTTCAGTTTTGAATTTATGAACCCACCAGCATTAAGTGTCCTGTGAATGGTAATTCCTGAATCTTAGAGCAGAGCCTCTAAAGCTTTTCCTAGAATACCGGGATTTTTATGTGCATACAAAATCAGAGTAGATGCCAGTCTAGCAAGAAAAAAGACTAAAGAAAAATAGGGCCAAATTTCATCATCTTTTCCCTGATTTTTCCCAAATTGGGATGAATGACAAAGGAAATTGGGTTATAATGCAACGTTGGATGATTAATATTTGTTATTTCTTCACTTATCAAGAATTTATTATCAGGCACTGTGCTAGGCAGTGGAAATGCAAAAACTATTAAGATCTAGTGCCTGCTCTTAAAAAAAAATCACAGTTTAATACTGAGAGATGTTTGTGGGAAACTTAAATAAGCAAAAGGCAGACAGGAAGACATTGGAACAATACAATTCTTATGTCCATAATTACCCCGGGATTCCTTAGCATCCTGATCCTCTGAAGAAACACTAGTGGGATAAACCCATGCCAATGCCCTCCATGGGCATAAGTTTCTGTTTGCTTGAGCATATGCTTCTGTCCCTAAATGTCCTCAATTTCCCTAAATAAAACAATAAATCAATCGATAAAAATTTTACTGAATAAAATAAAAAGGAAATTTTTAGACATATTTTTAAATATTATATTGTATATTCTGCCTGTGAAACAAAATTCCCCACGATTATCAAGTTAATGGTGCTTGTGTTCATTGTGACCTTTTTGGAAGAGTATTATTAAGTATATTTTTTTAATGGCTGGGTTCATTTCAATAATAAGCGACAATGTATTTTTATAGCAGGGGGAAAAGTACACAGTGTCCTAGTCCTAATTCTTAACTTTTCATGCTTATTATGAAGAAGAACAAAAGACAAAACAACTTGTCCCATTTTACAATTCTCACTAAAAGACACACACACCCTTAGCGACTCCTTTTCCCAGGCTATGTTCAAGACTTGCATGTATTTATTTTTAGAACTTCCAGAGGGTGTGTAACTCAGAAGTTCATTTTAGACATGTCACTAAAGCCATTTCCACTTATTGATTGTACTGAAAAGACACTAATTGTGTTTTGCTCTATAAAATAAGTTGTAGTGGGGATTTCTTAAGGGGAAAAGGGATGAGATTGTTGTTTTTATTTTATGAGCTGACTCTAATCATCAAAGCAGGAGACAAAAAAAAAAAAAAAATTGGTCCTCACTGTTGTTTGACAATAACTCATATTATGCATATTGCATTTAATTGGTATAGAAGAGGGTGCAAGGGTGAGTGTGTGTGTGTGTGTGTGTGTGTGTGTGTGTGTAAAATGGAATTTCAGACATAATTTAAAGGGGGAAAAGAAGCCGAAATGAAACCAGTTACCAAAAGGCTAAAACAAAGGCTGTTTTATTTTCCATATGGTGTGTGGGTAGCAGCTGTTTTACAGATTCTCCTTTGGCTTTTTGTTATGACTATATAAAAATAAGAATATAAAAAACTAAACAGTGAGAAGAAAATACTTCTACCCTCCCTTTTCTGAAATTCTGCGGACTCTGGAAAAATCAAATAGCTTTCATGTCTCTATCATTAGATTTCCTTCTTAGGTTATTTTCAGAGACTAGGAGGCTAACTAAAACTATTTATGATTTTAAAAAATCAGCAGATCAAAAGGAAATTATAGAAGTAACTTGAAGATGTAACAGTTGCTTAACTTGTTCCTTCCCCTGTCCTATTGAAAGGCAACCCTGTAGAATTCTTTTAGAAAGTAATGAATAACTCAGTGTATACTGTGTTTCTGTTTCATTTACTTCTAAATACATTGCTTCATGGAGAAAATTCTCTAACCCAAACCACATTTCATATTTTCTTCTACTAAAACTTTTATAAACCATTTTATTTTCAAGAATATTAAAATATATGCCTGAATATATTGTTTTACCCACATGAAGAACCAAAAGGGTATGGATGATATCTTTCATCATATTCAGAAGTATTTCCTATTTTTTCACTCTTTGACACAAATGATAATTTACTGTATGACCTCTAAACAGGGTTTTTTTCTTTACTCCTAAACCCAGCCATCCTGAGCTCATCATGTCCATCCACAATCTCACTCTCTGTTACATAATACACATTTGTACACAGGAAGCATCCATGCAAAAAGTAAAATAACAAATGTAGACATCAACCCATTTAATTTTACAAATACTTGGAATATTTTTGTTGACATTCTCTTAGAATGACCCATATGAGAAATACCAAATTGCAACAAAATCTTCCTTTTGAGGGTTGGGTTTTTATCTTAAGCACCTGACAACATACTTGTGGCATAGAGGTCCTAATTCAATGCGTGTTGAAGAGATAGATACAGACATGGTCTTGCTTACTATACTAAGAAATATGGAAATATTATAAGGTGTTTGAACACGCACAAAAAGGAAGCTTTGCAAAAGACATGCTTAGCATTATAAAAATGCCAATTACTAATTGACTATTTGCTAATTACAAAATGGCTGAGACTTTATTTTCAAAGGGCAAGACTTCTTTTAATCTACATATAGAAAAGTGCACAAATCATAAATGTACAGCTCAGTGAATTATCACGAAGTGAACATACCTGTGTAACCACAATCCAGGTCAGGAAACAAAACATTATTAAGAACTAGAAAATCACCTTGTGTCTCTTATAGTCATTATCCTTACTCTTAACCCCACACCCCCACCAAAAACAAAAACAAAAACAAAAACCCAGTATCCTTCCTTCTGATTGGTTTTACTAGTTTTGGGAATATACGGAGCTTTTTATGTCTTGTATTTTTCACTCAACATTATATCGGTAATATTCATGCATATTGTTATGTGTTTTCTCCTAAATTTCATTTGTGAGTATCCCACAATTTATTTATCATTCTTCCATTGATGGACATTAGGTCTGTTTGCAGTTTGGGCCTGTTTTGAATAGAGCTGAGTACAGAGAAAAATTTTGGTAGAATTATCCACTTGCAATATTAAATCTAATCCATGATTATTATATCCCTCTTTTTTTTAAGCCTTCTTTGATCTTTGTCTATACTGACCTTGCAAAACTTTCCTTAGATTTATCCCTATTTAATATATTTTTTTCTAATGTAACTGTAACCTTTGTGGGTTTTTATACATTTTATTTTTTTTTTAATTTTTTTTATTTAAAAAAAAATTTAATCTTTACTGGAGTACAATTGCTTTACAATGTTGTGTTAGTTTCTGTTGTACAACAAACTGAATCAGCTATATGTATACATATATACCCATATTCCCTCCCTCTGGAGCTTCCCTCCCACCCCTCTATGCTGTCACAAAGCATCAAGTTGATCTCCCTGCGCTATGCAGCAGCTTCCCACTAGCCATCCATTTTACATTTGGTAATGTATATATGTCAATGCTACTCTCTCACTTCGTCCCAGCTTCCCCTTGCCCTCTTGTGTCCTCAAGTCCATTCTTTACGTCTGCGTCTTTATTCCTGTCCTGCCCCTAGGTTTATCAGAACGATTTTTTTTTTTTTTTAGATTCCATATATATGTGTTAGCATATGGTATTTGTTTTTCTCTTTCTGACTTACTTCACTCCGTATGACAGGCTCTAGGTCCATCCACCTCACTACAAACAACTCAATTTCATTTCTTTTTATGGCCGAGTAATATTCCATTGTATATATGTGCCACATCTTCTTTATCCATTCATCTGTCAATGGACACTTAGGTTGCTTCCATGTCCTGGCTATTGTAAATAGTGCTGCAATGAATATTGGGGTACATATCTCTTTTTGAATTATGCTTTTCTCAGGGTAAATGCCCAGTAGTGGGATTGCTGGGTCATATGGTAGTTCTATTTTTAGTTCTTTAAGGAACCTCCATACTGTTCTCCATAGTGGTTGTATCAATTTACATTCCCACCAACAGTGCAAGAGGGTTCCTTTTCTCCACACCCTCTCCAGCATTTACTGTTTGTAGAATTTTTGATGATGGCCATTCTGACTGGTGTGAGGTGATACCTTATTGTGGTTTTGATTTGAATTTCTCTAATAATTAGTGATGTTTGGCAACTTTTCATGTGTTTGTTGGCAATCTGTATATCTTCTTTGGAGAAATGTCTGTTTAGGTCTTCCACCCATTTATAGATTGGGTTGTTTGTTATTTTGATATTGAGCTGCATGAGCTGCTTGTATATTTTGAAGATTAATCTTCTGTCAGTTGCTTCATTTGCAAATATTTTCTCCCATTCTGAAGGTTGTCTTTTTGTCTTGTTTATGGTTTCCTTTGCTGTGCAAAAGCTTTTAAGTTTCATTAGGTCCCATTTGCTTATTTTTGTTTTTATTTCCATTACTCTAGGAGGTAGGTCAAAAATGATCTTGCTGTGATTTATGTCATAGAATGTTCTACCTATGTTTTCCCCTAAGAGTTTTATAGTATCTAGCCTTACATTTAGGTCTTTAATCCATTTTGAGTTTATTTTTGTGTACGGTGTTTGTTAGGAAGTGTTCTAATTTCTTTCTTTTACATGTAGCTGTCCAGTTTTCCCAGCACCACTTAATGAAGAGGCTGTCTTTCCTCCATTATATATTCTTGCCTCCTTTATCAAAGATAAGGTGACCATGTGTGTGTGAGTTTATCTCTGGACTTTCTATCTTGTTCCATTGATCTATGTTTCTGTTTTTGTGCCAGTACCATACTGTCTTGATTACTGTAGCTTTGTAGTATATTCTGAAGTCAGGGAGTCTGATTCCTCCAGCTCCATTTTTCTTTCACAAGATTGCTCTGGCTATTCAGGGTCTTTTGTGTTTCCACACAAATTGTACAATTTCTTTTTCTAGTTCTGTGAAAAATGCCATTGGTAGTTTGATAGGGATTGCATTGAATCTGCAGATTGCTTTGGGTAGTATAGTCATTTTCACAATGTTGATTCTTCCAATCCAGGTACATGATATATCTCTCCATCTGTTGGTATCATCTTTAATTTCTTTCATCAGTGTCTTATAGTTTTCTGCATACAGGTCTTTTGTCTCCTTAGGTAGGTTTATTCCTAGGTATTTTACTCTTTTTGCTGTAAAGGAAAATGGGAGTGTTTCTTTAATTTCTCTTTCTGATTTTTCATTATTGATGTATAAGAATGCAAGAGATTTCTGTGCATTAATTTTGTATCCTGCTACTTTACCAAATTCATTGATTAGCTCTAGTAGTTTTCTGGTGGCATCTTTAGGATTTTCTATGTATAGTATCATGTCATCTGCGAACAGTGACAGTTTTACTTCTTCTTTTCCAATTTGGATCCTTTTTTTTTTTTCTTTCTCTTCCCTGATTGCCATGGCTAAAACTTCCAAAACTAGGTTGAATAATAGTGATGAGAGTGGGCACCCTTGTCTTGTTCCTGATCTTAGAGGAAATGCTTTCATCTTTTGAGATGATTGATTGAGAATGATGTTAGCTGTGTGTTTGTCATATATGGCTTTTATTATGTTGAGGTAGGTTCCCTCTATACCCACTTTCTGGAGAGTTTTTATCATAAGTGATTCTTGAATTTTGTCAAAAGCTTTCTTTGCTTCTATTGAGCTTATCATGCGGTTTTTATCCTTCAATTTGTTAATATGGTGCATCACATTGATTGATTTGTGTATATTGAAGAATCCTTGCATTTCTGGGATAAACCTCACTTGATCATGGTGTATGATCTTTTTAATGTGCTATTGGATTCTGTTTGCTAGTATTTTGTTGAGGATTTTTGCAACTATGTTCATCAGTGACATTGGCCTGTAATTTTCTTTTTTTGTGACATCTTTGTCTGGTTTTGGTATCAGGCTGATTGTGTCCTCGTAGAATGAATTTGTGAGTGTTTCTCCCTCTGCTATATTTTGGGAGAGTTTGAGAAGGATAGGTGTTAGCTCTTCTCTAAATGCTTTTTAGAATTCACCCGTGAAGCCATCTGCCCCTGCACTTTTGTTTGTTGGAAGATATTTAATCACAGTTTCAATTTCAGTGCTCGTGATTGTGCTGTTCATATTTTCTACTTCTTCCTTCTTCAGTCTTGGAAGGTTGTACTTTTCTAAGAATTTGTCCATTTCTTCCAGGTTGTCCATTTTATTGGCATGTATTTGCTTGTAGTAGTCTCTCATGATCCTTTGTATTTCTGCAGTGACAGTTGTTACTTCTCCTTTTTCATTTCTAATTCTGTTGATTTGAGTCTTCTCCCTTTTTTTCCTGATGAGTCCTATGCAATGTCTTTTTGGGCTCACCGTTACCCCAGTTGCCTGCAGGCACAGTGCTTGGTAAATAATACATATTCAAAACAATTTTTTGAATAAGTAATTAAATTAATAGTTTTGAAGATCTCAAAGTATGGTAAAATATTTACATTTCAATATGCATTTTGATTATTTTTTAAAACTCTAAACTTTGGCTTCCCTGGTGGCGTAATGGTTAAGAATCCACCTGCCAATGCAGGGGACATAGGTTCGAGCCCTGGTCCAGAAAGATTCCACATGCCACAGAGCAACTAAGCCTGTGCACCACAACTACTGAGCCTGCGCTCTAGAGCCCACAAGCCACAACCACTGAGCCTGCACACCACACTACTGAAGTCCACACACCTAGACCCCATGCTCTACAACAAAGAGAAGCCACCGCAATGAGAAACCCATGCATTGCAACAAAGAATAGCCCCTGTTCACCACAACTAGAGAAAGCCCACACACAGCAACAAATAACCAAAACAGCCAAAATATATAAATTAAAAAAAAAAAAAACTTTAAAAAATAAAAACTCTACCCTTACTAGTCTAGAGAATAAATTACTTTCAATGGTGCAAAAATCGGATTTCTGTTTTGCAACATTAAATAACAGCAGAAAGTAGAGCTGTCTTTATTAAATTCAGGGAGTACACTATTGAATGAGCAGTGATCATTGAGTGCAATTTAAATTATAAAAACGAGAGAATACAGGAGCTAGGAGTTGTGCTTTTAAAATCTAACAGGTAACAAAAATAAGACAGGAGACTATAAAATACTAGGAAGAATTCTTCAATAATTATATATATGACTGAATGAAGACTGGGAAGTAGGGGAAAGTTCATAGCTCATCCAGTAACCACTGACTCCATATAACAGCAATCATGGATTTTAGATCCTGTAATTTCATGTAAGGGAACCAGACTGTGTATGACATGGATATCTTAGAATCATCACATCAGATAATTGAATATGTTATCTGCTTAGTTAAAATCATCATTATGGAGAATCAACTTTGGAAAAAAAAATGGGTTATCTACTAAGAAAAGCCATCTAGATTTAGGTTCAAATCTACAGTCTTAAAGGTATCAGCTGACTCAGAATTCATGCTTCCTGCCTGCCTATTAATATTACATCATTTGGAGGAACAAAGTCAAAAAACAAAATAATATGAAGGATAGCAAAAAAGGAAACAGACTTACAAATTACAAAAATCAGAAGTGTTAAACCATCAAGAAACAAAATAGTGCAAGTAGTTGGGTGACAATAAGGGAGCTGTCTAAAACTATTTATAAAACTGAGGTTTTTTTTGTTTTTGTTTTTTTTAAATGGTAAGTTACTGCATATACATGTGTATACGTGGTATCCAGATGGACAGGATATTTGGGGATGAAAGGACAAGCACTTCACCCAGCTTGGGTGGCTTCCTTAAGTTGGGGACACACAAGCTGAGTTTTTTTGAAATTTTATTTATTTATTTATTTATTTATTTATGGCTGTGTTGGGTCTTCGTTTCTATGTGAGGGCTTTCTCTAGTTGTGGCAAGTGGGGGCCACTCTTCATCGCGCTGCACGGGCCTCTCACTATCGCGGCCTCGCTTGTTGCGGAGCACAGGCTCCAGACGCGCAGGCTCAGTAGTTGTGGTTCACGGGCCTAGTTGCTCCGCGGCATGTGGGATCTTCGCAGACCAGGGCTCGAACCCGTGTCCCCTGCATTGGCAGGCAGATTCTCAACCACTGCGCCACCAGGGAAGCCCTGAGGTTTTTATAAACAAGGTTATAGAGATTCAGTGGTTAAGTAACTTGTCCCATTATATGAAGCTTATAGATATCAAAAATAAGATTAAAATTTAGGCCTTCTGACTCCAAAACCATGATGTGCCTAGAGTATGCAACATTATGGTGTATCTCTCAGATTCACACACTTTTGTTGGAAATGAAAATTAGTACAAACTATTTGAAAACCAGTGTGGCATTTTTGTACAAAAAGCATAACAATTTCAATAATTTTAGACCCCATAATCACCTGTCTGGAATTCTATTCTGGGGAATTATCCAATATGTGGAAAACAATGTACATGAACATATTCATGGCAACATTTTAATTAAGAGAGCAAAAGTTGGAAGCTACCCAAATGTTCCACAATAGAAAAGTGGTTAAATGATATTTGGTACACAAGGCATATGATAGACTTTTACTATTGATATAAAAAATGAGAAAATATTTATATGTGACTATAATGTTAGAGAAGAAAAGTAGGTACATTATTATATTAACTATATGTAATAAAAATACAGGAAGGGATAAACACACACAAAAAAATTCCCCAATTGTGTGAGGGCGATAAAATAGCAGGTTATCTATTCTTCCAGTTTCAGA
Source organism: Balaenoptera acutorostrata (assembly GCF_949987535.1). Classification (NCBI taxonomy): domain Eukaryota; kingdom Metazoa; phylum Chordata; class Mammalia; order Artiodactyla; family Balaenopteridae; genus Balaenoptera; species Balaenoptera acutorostrata. The sequence continues at coordinate 79,027,423 of NC_080072.1, forward strand.
TATTTATATCTTTTTAAATGTTTTTAACCTCATTTCAAGTGATTTCATACAGAGTTCAAAGTTTATAGGTTGATAAAATCTATCATCAGGATAGAATTGAATCATGAAGAAATAAATTGAATGAAGAGGAAGTTTCAACTTTCAAAGGTTCAGTGTGACTTATGAATACTATATTACCTCAATTCCAAGTTAAGAATCACTAAATAAGCACAATGTTAAACTCCAAATATTTTTCTGTTTTTCTGTTGTACCCTCTCCTCCATCAAAAAAAAAAAATGTAGCAAATAAAATTATTATTTCACTGTGAAGGTCATAACTTCTCCAGCTCTTTTTTTCAATATCCCAGAAAGAGAAATAATGTGTGGATTTTTTAGATTTATCACAGGTTTTACCTGGTGCAGCTAGTATTTGTGTTTTCTCACAATCAGTTACTTCAGAACATTTTATCTTTTATTTGGGATGTTTAATTTTGTGGTGATTCATCAGAAAATTAAACATTCAATATTTAACCTAAGTGGCCATCGACAGATGAATGGATAAAGAAGATGTGGCACATATATACAATGGAATATTCCTCAGCCATAAAAAGAAACAAAAATGAGTTATTTGTAGTGAGGTGGATGGACCTAGAGACTGTCATACAGAGTGAAGTAAGTCAGAAAGAGAAAAACACACACCGTATGCTAACACATATATATGGAATCTAAAAAAAAAAAAAAATGGTTCTGAAGGACCTAAGGGCAGGACAGGAATAAAGACGCAGACGTAGAGACTGGACTTGAGGACACGGGGAGGGGGAAGGGTAAGCGGGGACGAAGTGAGAGAGTAGCATGAGCATATATACACTACCAAATGTAAAATAGATAGCTAGTGAGAAGCAGCTGCATAGCACAGGGAGATCAGCTTGGTGCTTTGTGACCATCTAGAGGAGTGGGATAGGGAGGGTTGAAGGGAGACGCAAAAGGGAGAGGATATGGGGATATATGTATACGTATAGCTGATCATTTTGTTATATAGCAGAAACTAACACACCATTGTAAAGCAATTATACTCCAATAGAGATGTTAAAAAAATAAATTCAATATTTAGAAGTCCAGAATTTGTATTGAAATCTGTGTTTGTGTCGAAATCTGTAATTTGCTGAATTTAATCACACTCAACTCCCTCAAATATATATATTTAGCTAACTTAAAATAATCTAGCCAATTAAAGAAAATTGAAGCAGAGACCTAGAAATCAGATATATCACTGGGAAGGAGAAAGATACACATGTGTTCATCCAACAACATCTCATCAAATTTTGTAGTTTGAAAATAACTTAGATTTCTTCAGTTAAAAGTATGCTCGAGACCAAGCAAGATAAGTTAGTTCTTGGAATTGGGACTAATGGGGCAAACATAGTACAGAAGGTAGTGTTAGAGCATTTCAGCTTAATCAAACAAATTTCTGAAATTCAGTCACTCAGCTGTATGTCAGTTCAAATCTATGAAGAGACAAGGATGAGAAATAGGAATTTGTTTATGATTATCTTATTAACCATATATATATATATATATATATATATATATATTCATATTCAATATCTGTGTAGGTGTGTCAGGCAGTGTTTAATTGCAGAGAACTAAATTACTCTAATTTAAGTAAGAAGTGTTTTATTATAATTATTAAATGGTTTACAAAATTATTGAGTTAAATTACCAGACTCCAGGGTGATCTTTCAAGAGTAACTGTTAAAGCTAATCAATAAGACTAAGCCACCGGGAAGACACTGATGTCTTCTAAAAACCGGAAGTCTCCAGCCCTAGTCCCACACTCCACTGCCATGGTTTGGAAGCCACCATGAACAAGATGGCACCACATTCAGGAAGCCTCTGTGATCTGGAAGCCTCTGCTATTACTGCCTGTTCCAGAATCCCGCCATGTTTGCTATAATTTACACCAATAAGATGGATGTCTTGTGCCTGGCTCCTTGACTCCCATAAAGCTAATGGTTAGACAATAAGCCATTCATTTTTTCTGCCATAGTCAGGGGGTGGAGGGGAAAGGAAAAATAATGTCTCCATTACTAAACTCGTAGGCAAAAGAAACAGAATTTGTAAAAATTCACTCTCCATCTCATTTTTACTTTCAAATACCAGGCATGGCATCTGACTGGTTAAGCCTGAAACATGTTCAGAGCCCTAACTGCAAGGGAGTCTTGGAAGTATGATTTTTATCTTTGCATCTCTTCAGTTCAGGAAGACACTAGAATGAGGGTGAAATGGATGCTGAAAACTAAAGTACCATATCCCTTTGGTTACTCAACATCCATACACATCCTCCTCCCCATTCAACAACTCCCCAAAAGCAACAACTGGCAATGACAATGCTCCATTGTGCAAATATCTCTTAAACAAATGAAAATATACCCACCATCTCCCTAAAAGGGAGAGCCAAGGAAATTTCCATTAGTCAATCTGTCCATCTCCTGTAATGAACTACATTAGAAATTTACCTACCCACAACATTCTATCACAAGAAAGGAAGGGGCCCAGGTTATTTAATATTTAGATATAAAACAGTATAAGGAAGAAAATATGGTTCTTACAGTCTTCATTTCATGAGGCTGCAGTTATAATTTGTAACTTTCTTCCTCCTCTACCCATTTCTTACTCCCTTTGTCTTTAGCCATCATCTAGGCTGGTAGACGCATTTTAATATGGTACAGTGACTCAAATGTTTTTTCCTGAGAGGTAGGAGCCTACAGTGACTTCCTATGGCCCCAAGGAACTGGTAGTCCTAGGCATGCTCCAGAATATCTCAAGTTCCAAACAAACTCCTTACTGCCCAAATTTTGTAGCATCAACCTTAGCTAAACCAGAATCTGGAAAATGTGATGTTTGGTTTTCCAGCCTGCAGAGTAGAAAAAGCACTTGAAGGAGGATGAAATGTTTGCAGCAGTCCACTTCTTTCACCACAGTAATTAATTGGAGAAAGAAGAATTACTCTTCCATTATTTTTACCACAGTAAATAAGTAGGGGGGAGAAAAACTACTCTCTTGTGCCTTTATGCATTGTTAAATTCCAGTGTCCGAATAAGGTTAAGCTTTAGGTACACAGAGATAATTATTGAATCTCATAAAGGGATCAAGTTCTGTATGAGACCAGGCACCAAGAGCTCATAACCAGGAAAGATCATGTCAATGCACAAATTGTGCTTTGACAAAGAGCTGTTCCCTTCTGCCGCCCTCCCATATCCTAGCAAAGCCATTTCTCTGCATTTAAACCATTCCAAATTATCATGAGTGTTCTGTCGCCTCTCCTCTGTTAAATCCATCCAGCTGTGTGATTCACCTTTGTGTGGGGCCCAAGAGGAAATATTTCTCATGCCTCTTTCTCAAATAATTCATTAAAAGCCCCATGGCTTTGAATGGGATATGGTTCTGATGACCTATGAGAAAAGAACTTCTTCAATTTCTTTGAATGATTCTTCATACTACCAGGCTACAAGGTAGCACCTTTCGTTGCTTTGCTGAGTACTGCTAAGTTGCTGCGGTTTACACAGATGCAAATCAGGCAGTGGCCAAGATAGTGATTTTAGCCTCATTAGTAGAACCTGTTAATTGGATGATACAGGAGTGATTTACCACAGGGATGGGTTTGAGAAACATCCAAAGGAATAAAAAACAACAATCATAAGCACAGGGGAAACTTTAAAATTAATCTTTCATGTTGACAGATTGGCTATCGGAAAGACATGGAACAAGAAGATGCAGCAGAAACCATCAAAACTAGGGGGAATGAGTCATCTGTCATCCTGACAGGATTAGAAGGAAATACATTATATCACTTCACAGTGAGAGCTTATAATGGAGCTGGATATGGGCCACCTAGCAGTGAAGTGAGTGCAACCACCAAGAAATCCCGTAAGTGACCTGGGCTTTTTGTTTGTTTCAGACAAAAGGGAAACATCTTTTAACATTTCTGAAAGCCATGTGAGGTACATAAAAAGCAGAGTTGAGGAGGAGTTTTGATTTATAGTCTTGCTTCAATGCTTAGATCTGAATTCCAAAACTAGCTCAGAAAATTTTGTATTCATAGTAGATAAGGGTTATCTTCCTGTGAAACAAGGCTAAGCGATTTTGACACAGAAGGGAGATAAAAGGATTCAGGTTCAAAAGCTCAGCAGAGTAGCTATTAAAATGACACTCCTGGAGCAAAACCCTCCTTATCTGACTCTAGCTGGAAAGAAGCCTATGGTGCCAGTCAACTAGAAAAGACTGATATACTCACAAGAATAGACTGAACACAAGAAAAGACTGAAATACTCACAAGGATTTAAGTGAATAAATGTATTTAAGACTCCTCGTCCACTCACTTTCGCTTTTTATTTTGTAGCTCCCAGTCAAGCACCTAACAACCTCAGGTGGGAGCAGCAAGGCTCTCAGCTTTCTTTGGACTGGGAACCGGTCAGACCATTAGCCAACGAGTCTGAAGTCATGGGCTACAAGGTCAGTGTTTTTTCACTCTCTTGGATAGACTCTCATCTAAAAAATTGTTAATGTGAGGATGTGCAATTTAAAAGGTGTATAAAGACCTATTAACATACCTATTTTTTTCTCAATCATTTTTCTACCTGTATCTTAGAAAGAGCCTTCCTGCAGTGGGGAATCCAAGGCAATCAAAATCAGTTTCAGCTACACAAGGCACAAGAAGGGAATGGGTAGGAAAGACAACAACAATTTGAATACAGGGTAAAAATGGCTCCATGAAGCAGTGTCAGGACAAGCAGAACTTAGAGAGTCTTGGCATTCTCTTCCCAAAGACAAACTGTCCTGGCAGATGGAAAAGACTGGACCACATAATTTGAGTAGAAAGACTTTCCATTAGCAAAGAAACACAAGAAGAAAAAATGCTAGCATCAGCACAGGGGATAGGAAAGAGACCATGGAGAGAGACAGCAAGCTCCAAATAGATACAACATTTCACATATGGTCATCCTGCCATGTGCCAGCAAGAGATCTGCAAATATAAAAATGTTTAGGTAGTTTGTTTTTGAAAAACAGCTTTGTCTCTGATTTTAAAATATATGTGGTCAATATACTGAATTGGCTGAATTTCAAATTCTTTTTCCAAAACATCAGATTCTATTTATTGTCTTAAACTCATACTGATTCATTAGTGGAATATTATTTATAGCAGATTCTTTTTAAATTTCAATGATAATATTTGACTGAAAAGCATCATTTAGGTGGTTGTTCAACTATCAGAGATGGTAACACAGCACTTTGTGTATTAAGTGCTAAAATTCTGAAGCTAAAAACTGAAAAAGTTATAAATGGAATATATTTTTAAGTTAGATAATTCCCATTAAGAATATCTTAAGGCACAAACTGTAGCACTTCTTACAGACTATGGTTGGTATGGATCATAGACACCCTCACAATGAAACACTCACACTCAAATCTGTCCTAATCCTCATGGGCACTGAATTTGATCTTTGCGGGGAAGGCAGATGTGCCATCTTCTGTATTCTTCTCTTAGTCCTCTTCTTTCCACATCCTTCCCCTCATCCTCACAACTTGTATTCTAAGGCAAAGATATCCTTCAATGATTAAGGGTAGCAGTCTGGCCAGAAATGGTGATGGACCATTCGAGAAACAATCTAAAATCATTAGAACTCTGGCAAACAATCTCCCAAACTGGAGAGGCAAATAGACCTAAGAAAGAGCTAGATAAGAGCATATGACTGCCTAGAAGAGCCATTTGGCTTCAGGCACATTTCAGGTGAGAAAAGAAATACCATGCAACCTGGAGAATACATGAGCCTGGGCATAGGGCTCCCAGGTGGGATGACCCTCCTTGTTGCTCGCATTTGCCCCTTCTACCTCTGCCATTGCTCACCTCTTTACATGTGACTGTCTCCCCAACCTGTTTATATATGATTGAAAGCAAGGCCTCTGTCTTACTCATCTCTTTATCCCTAACATTTCTAGAGTGGATGAATAAATTAATTTTTGACCCAACTTGAGGTATTTTATGCAATTACTCACAAGTGTGTGTTTCTCCTATCATGGCCTTCCCATGTGTTGTGGTGGAATGGGAAAAGAGCACTGGCTTCTGAGTCAGACAGACTTGAGTTCAAATCCCAGTTGTGTAACTCTGAGCTAGTTGCTTAACTTGAGTTTCATTTTAACTTCAAAAAAATGCAAAAATAATGATCACGTATTATACAGATTATTTTAAGGATTAAGTAAGATAATTTGTGTAAAATGCTTAGCGTATAGGAAGTGCTCATTGAAAAATAGCTACTGTCTTTCTTATTGTTATTGGAAGAATTCCACCTAGTAAGGTGGAATTTTTAAATATTTTAACAGAAGAAACTGATCTTTAAAAGTTGCCTGCCAGTTCTGTCTCAATGAAGACAGCACAAGTCACCTGGAATACATTGTTGTGGAGGGGGTAATCACTAACATGGTCCATCTTAGTTGTATAAATAATGACAAGTAGGTACATGTTGACAGAGGATTTTTTTCTTTTATTTCCTTGAAATAGTCTCACCTTCTTATGTACCTGAGAAGGAAAATCTAGTTCCTAAGAAAGGACTCTGCTGATAACAAATGGAGTGAGACCTCAAAGCCTGTTCTTTTGCAACTAAACCTTATTAGAACTTCTGATGTATGGGCTAATCCCCAGTTAGAGACCTACTGGCAGGAATGACACAAAGGGCCCTATGAGGTAAAGGGGACTTCAGATTGATGATTGAGGCTTAACATAGAGCCTGGATTCTCCTGGGGAGGTCTGGTTTTCACAGGGCAGGTGACTAAGCACGAAAGCTCCTATTGACACAGGCATTATGGAACAGGAATATGATTAGAAACAGTAGCTGTGAATATTTACTAAAGAGATGGAACCCAGAGGACACAAGCTTGGAGCCCCCTTTTCTGAGCATGAGTTGAAGGAGAACTACTGCAGCATTAGGCAAGGATCTGCATGCAGTGAAAGAGCTGTACCATCTGGAGGGAGGTTCACACAAATATGGAGTGGCTAGTATGGTACTCAGAGGGAGAAGACTTTGATTCCTACTACATCCCAAAACTACTGCCAGACCAAGAGTGTCACCACTGTATTAGTGAGCCCCATCTTCTTAAACATAATTGTGTGTGGCTGTCACAAAAAAAATTAACAAAATTAGGGACATGTCAACACACTAATCTTTTCTCTTTCCATGAGGTAATTTGAGGTAAGCTTGATGTATTAAAACTAAGTTTGCCTCTTGAGATTCTTGGAAAATTTGCAGTAGAGGATTTCCTGCTAATAAGGACAAGAGAGAGCTTCCACAATTAATTGCAATATCAAAAGGAAAGTAAATTTATTTTTACTTTTTGTCTTGGCCAAGTTACTTTGCTTGTAACAGCAAAAGAGATCACTAGAAATATACATGGTATGTAAATTTGAAGCTGGAAACTAGGAGTTAATGCCTGAGGTTTAAAGTGCAAGGATTGTATATTCCATGTTTTATATCAAGGCCAGTTTAAGATGGATGAATTAAGAAAAAATCCTCATCTAGAAATTTTCCAGATTGTGAAAATGATTGAAATGTGATAAATATGGAGAAAAATAGATTTGTTCCATAGACTTGATCCATAAATAATCCATTAAACTCTTCTTTTTTATAGTTAAGATATTATATACTGGATGCAATTTATTCTCAAAAAAATAAACCACAAAACAAAACATAAGATAATAAGATAAAACAGCAGAGCTTGGAATTAGACCAATCCATTTTCTAAGGAAGCACGAATCTTACTCCTTTACTTGATTCCACAGATTAGGTGTCAGCAACATACATAAGGACAAGATATTACCAGAGAAAGGATACAATAACAAGGGAAATTTGGTTCAAAGGTGTTAAGAGAAAAAAAGAGGTCTCCCCACCACAAAATCTTATCAGGGACTTCAAAAGTGACCAAGATTATAGTGAAAGAACGATGGAATTGAACCATATATGACAGTGTCACCGGAAACACATTAAAATTGAATCTATTCTGATAAATAGAATTAGCTAGTACTGAAATTTCTCACTGCTCTTTGAGACTGTCCAAGAGAACTTGGACTTCTTGGGATTTTGTTTAAGAAGTCCAGATTTAATAGCAATACTTTTAAGATATCACAGCTTCTATTAACAAGCAAGAGGAATAGAAGCATGAAGAACAAGAAAAATGCTGGAAAATAATTGTCGTTTGTAGACATGGCTACAAATTATTTCCACTCAAACAAAATAGCTTCCCACCTAAAAATATGAGTCAAATTTGGGAGTTTATTTAGCATATTTATCACTTCTTCAGGTCATTTTAATATTTGACTTTTTTTTACATTTCCCAATTCAGATTAGCTGCATATTTTCTATATATATATATATATATATATATATATATATATATATAATCAGGAAAATGGAACAAAAACTTCAAAGAAATGTCCTAATTTAACTTATTTTTCCCAAATAAGTATTTTTAAATGAAGAAAACTTTGTTTTTATGACTCCACTAGCTTGGATCTGAATCTAGAATCCTTACTAATTTTAGCACATGTTATGTCTGTTACTACCACTTCCAAAGAAATGCTAATAACAAAACTGTGGACTAAAGTATATTTAGCCATAATGCTCCTTAATGATCTTGAGAATGGAGAATTTTTTTCTTCATACTGTGAAAGAAACTTACCAAGATTATAAAGTAAAACAGCCATCTTATCCCCACCTTATTCTCCTTATACAGACTTAAACTTAAGTGAAAGAGAATATAAATGCTAAATACCCAGGGGCTATGCTTTCCCTTGTGCAAATATACCCTTCCCCACCAAGACAGACTTCTGTCCATTCAGAAGACAAAAGCACTTAGAGGGAATTCAGGATAAGGGCTTCAGGCTACATATCAAGAAAACAGGGTCTCATTTTTCTGTCTATCAAGAAATATCCTTTCCCAGATATACGACCTCTTCACCATACATCTTCTCCCTCACCTCTACTTTCTGGTATTTATAGAGCTAAGGAGAGTATGGGGAAAATCAGACTCAAAGCTTACTAGTTATTATATGATCCATCAATATAAACAGAAATTTTTGTTTGTTTATTCCATTTAGATATCAGTTAGGGCCTGCCAGACTCCTGAGATATAGGTACACTTGAACTGAAATTGTATTCCACAGCCTGTGGAACTTTGAAGTCCATCCCTATATTTCTCCAGCTTCTCAGGGAGCCTAAGGTCTATGGCCATTCTGGTCTCCTTGATTTCTTGTATCTTACAGCTGTTCCTTTATCTTATATTTACTCCAAATATGGGACTCAACCTCTTTCCTGTGATCCCTACAAGTTAAAAATACTCATATATAATGGTTTATACCATCATTTCTATATTTGATTATGCTTATATTTTTTCATCATAAAATATTTTTTAAAGATTAAAACAGAAATGGCTTGTATAATGTCAAGTATATACATATACAAAGAAGACTTTATGGAAATGTCAGTGGGAGATAGAGTGAAAGGCACACCATACAAACAAACATCTGAAAATTGCCATAGGAAGTCCTGTTCTTAAAAGTCCTTGTAGTCACCCTACAGCTTGTGGCTTCTCACTGGTACTTGAGCCTCCCACCTTATTTTCACCTAGATTCTACTATCTTGCTGATTCCTCCTCACCCACCAATTGCCACTGGGGTTTTGGATTCCTCACTCACTTTTGTGAAGAACAATTGCACCCAAGATGCTCAGCAAGTGAATAGCCCTTCCATTTAATAGGATCCATCCTTCCAATGGCACTTGTGGGTGAAACTAGCAAAAATTTATTCTGCTATATTTTTAGGCACACTCACACCATTATTGTTACTATCAGACATATAAACTAGCCATTTCTAGATCATGCCTTTGAGAATAATAGGACTGTACTAATTTTTTGTTTAGGATCATCTCTTCGGCTAAGTTTTTTAAGTAGAATTTGAGAATAGTCTTGACAATAGACAATTTTCTTTATGCCTAGAGATAGCCATCATTGCAACTTCCAATCTATAAATGTCCAGGTTCTCAAAGTACTCCCTGGTCTTCTTACTGTCAATAACTATTTCTGACATGTCTTGATAACTCCTTAACCTTCTCATATTTCTCATTCGTAGTCATGTTTTCTAAATCAGTACTTAAAAATGAGCAAAGATTCTCTGAATCACGCAAGACTAACCATTAATTTAATGTATCTTTTCAGTTAGTATACCTACTTATTGACTCATAGCACTACATCTCCCTGGATGTATTGTTAAAAGCCACATTTAATCTCAAACTTCTTTTGCTACCATTAACTGATATTTTCCTGCCTTTACATTTTGTTCCTAAATCTCAACTGATCCACAAATTTTTCTTCAACTCTGGATTTTACAGCCACATTAGATATGCATTACTGGCTGCATTTTTCTTTGTCATAAGAATTGTAATTTATTGAACCATAATAACAACGTCCTCTAAAATAGTCACTCCCCTGCCAATCCTCACCAATTTACATACTTTTTCGTTGCCATAAATTTGCTTTCTAATTACCTCATGTGGATGAACAGAATTCTAATTCAGTATGTTGCTACAGTCAAAATGAGAAGCATAAATTCTGATACAATTTTTATTTTTTAAAGCCAAAAGAACGTGCTATAGGCATCCTCCTAGAAATGTTTCTGATTCCCAAATCTGTACCACTCTGTACATGGCTATAGCATCAAATATGTTTCCTACTGCAGCACATAGCACACTCGATTGCACTGTTTATCTGTCTCCACTGTTAGACTGTAAGTGCCATGAGGAGGCCATATAGTCTTATTCTTCGATGAATCTCCAGTATATAGCACTGTGCCTAACTCACATGAGATACCCAGTAAAATATTTGATGTTGCTCTTGCCACTTCCCAACTATGTTAAACCTACGGCATCCTTCCCTATAAGAATTTCAGTAGATAGAATTATTGCACATGTTTTATGCTTTTACAGAGAATTTACTTCTCTCCCAAGACTCGGAAGTAAATTTAAATCCATGAAAGATAGAGAAAGTAAATGGAGGCAGCATACTTTACCAGAATGCAGAAAGGAGGATCGAGTACAGGCATGCTTCAATATATGAAAATATTACTTTTCTAAAGTATTTTTTTCTTGTATGTAGGTTAGTTCAAGTTCAAAACACATTTTTAATAAACAAAAAGTATTATAAATTTTTGTCTAGTCTCCCAAGGAAGTTCATCTTTTATGATGCAAATGAAATACTGACCATTGACAATGAACAATAATAGCAACAGAAAAAGTCGCTTTCTCTTATTAAGCTTACCAGGTCCTGTGCTAGGCATTTTACATGCATTTTCCTAACAAAACCATGAAATAGGTGTTATTATCTCTACTATACAGTACAGGCACTTCAGATTTAGAAAGGTTAGTAACTTGCTCAAATTTGCTCAGACAGGAATGTGTAGGAGATTGTTTTTGTTTTGTTTTGTAGGAGATTGTTTTGAATCCAGATCTGTGAGACTGCAAAGCCATTATTCTCTCCATTATGCAAAGCAATCATAATACTAACAATTATGATAAAAGCACAAAAACAATGAAAATGCATTTAAAATCTTAACTGCTGCTACTTGACCATTATACACACACACACACACACACACACACACACACACACACACAAAAGAAACAGTTTATTGGGGGCAAATGAGTAGAAACAGTATAATACAGTGAAACACCTCTGAACTGATCATCTGAATACTAATCTTCCAATGCAATTTCTTCTACAACTAGCTATATGATCTTGTATAAATCGTATAATCTCTATGACATTAGTTTTCTGAACTGTAAACACAGGATAATTCTGTGTCCTAATCTGTAGTTATAAAACTCTGTTTGCCATGAATACATGTTCAATTCTAGTGCCATGAACAGACGTCAAAAAACACTTAACTTGGCTACCCAATGTATCCAAATGCCAATTCACCAAAAGGCAAACACAAAAGTAAAAATAAAAATACTCAATATAATTTTAAGCTTTCAGCTATCTTCTACGTTGTTAAGCGTTTATTATTGATATATTTAACAAATTTTCTGATTACTCCTTTCAAATGATTTGAAGATGACAGCTTTGAGTACTCCCTCAGAATACTATTCATTTCAAGAACCAGGAATAACAGACTTTCAATGATCTGCCCCCTCACTACTTACTTCTCTAGCCTCAATTTCTCACTATTCTCAAATGTCTTCTAATGCTATTGCTTTCTTATTGCTTAGATGTATTTTTAATCTTCTCTTATCTCTTTGTAGACTTTTTTTCCTGCCTTTTCCAACTGGTGAACTCTACTTATCTTTAAATACTTAGCTCGGCATCACCTTCTCCTAAAAACCTTCCCTAAACCACCAGACGGAATTAAACCCTCTCTTTTGTATTCCCATAGTCCCTTATGTATACATCCATTGCTGCATATAACACATACATTGCATTTGCTTACATCTCTGTCTAAGCTGTAAGTTCCTTGTACCTAGCTCAGAATGTGACATACAGAAGGCAGTCAATAAACATTTGAAATCCTTGATTGAATATCAAATGTTTAAACATCTGATATTATTCCCAGGTATTTTATAAGCAAGAGGGTCACAGCAACAGTCAAATTATTGAAACACAGAAACCTCAAGCAGTAGTCCCACTCCCTGATGCTGGAGTCTATATTATTGAAGTTCGAGCATACAGTGAAGGAGGGGATGGAACCGCTAGCTCCCAAATCAGGGTCTCATCATATTCAGGTAAGTTTCAACACAACAGGCTTAATTTGATAACCACTAACAATATTAAGATGGTGTAAAACTCATCAAAATTAACACGATAGATTGCACAGTCCAGAGACTTTGAAGTTTCTCTCATTTTACTCTGATTGCTATATGATCCTCCAATTAATACAAACCATGGCAGCCCACTCACAATTGTAGAATTTCTACAAATCTAGAAAAGAGTTAACATTTTCATTAAAATATCTTTATTTGTGAAATTCCCCTATCCTGATCTCAAGTAGTGTCTTGCTGGTCATTTGTGCTTTTCAATATTGCTTTTAACCAGTATTGCACTAATTTAATATATTATACCCGTTTCTCTATTGTCATGATTACTTTTATCATTAGAAAATGGAAAGTGAGGGACAGGAAAGTTTAAAGAGAATGTTTTTTTTAATTAAAATTTGATTGTGTTTATGGATTTCAAAATAAATTATAAATTTCATTGAATATCTTTGTTTTGGGTTTTTTTCTTTTTCCAGCTTTATTGAAATATAATTGAGATATAGCATTATATAAGTTTAAGATGTACAACAGTTGATTTGATACACTTGTATATTGCAAATATGTACACAAATTTATTGCAAAAATATAGCTAATACCTCCATCACATCATATAACTGATATTTCTTTTTTGTAGTGAGAACATTTAAAATCTACATTCTTAAGAACTTTCAAGTATATATTAGTTTTATTAATTACAATCACTATGCTATATATTAGATCTCTAGAACTTATTTGAGCATCATTGTTATTATTAGCAATATTAATAATTTCTAGCTTTGACTGAGCCCTTGCTATATGTCAGGCACGGTCATAAGTGCTTTACATACATCATCTTATTTAATCCTCTTAACAATCTATGAGGTAGGTTGCATTATTCTTGTTTTACAGAGAAAATTTAAGTAACTTGCCTAAGATCACACTATTACTAAGTGGAAGAACCAGGATTAAACCCCACTGCCATCATTATTACACCAGCAAGAAAAAACTGATTAAAGGAAGGGAGATTTTTACAAATTCAGAAGAAAGTAGTCATTTCATTGAGGTAGTCAAAAAAGAAAGGAAAAGATTTCATTAAATATACAAATGTCTCACTGAGAAAATATTAGGCAATTTTTATTAAGGTCTTGTATAAAAATGTTTAATGTACATTTAATTAATAGGTAATTATGAATATTATTTATTGAACAATCATTCTCAAGCAGAAGTATCAACCTAAAGGGAAGTATCCAATGATATTCTGTAGAACTCTGAATGTGGCTTTATTATATTCAATGTATTGCTCAACTTAGGTTAAGACCAGAGGCATTTCTTATGAATTTTTTTTGATGCCGCAAAGTGAGATAGAAGGAAAACATAGTGGAGAAAATAATAAGATAGACTGAAACTTTGAGGAAAAGCTGTTGCCGTAATACTTGGTAAGTAAATTCTTGCATAAAAATATAAGATGAGATAAAGGACATTATTGGGACAATTGATAAATTTGAATAATGTCTGTAAATTAGATAATATTATATCAACATTAATTTTCTGTTTTTAAAAATTGTACTGTGGTATACAAGAAAATGTCTTATTTTTAGGATCTGCACATTAAAGTATTTAGGGGTAAAAGTACATCATGTCTTCAACTTACTTTCAAATGGTTCAGGAAATAAATGTATGTATTTACAGAGAGAATAATAGAGCAAGAAGATAAAACATAAACATTTAAGGAATCTGGATGAATTCTTTATTTTATTCTCACTACTTTTTTGTGCATCTAAAATTATTTCAAAATGAGCATTTAAAAATAAAAATCACACGATACAGAAAATCTGACTTTTTCAGAAATTCAGGTGAAAAGACCTGAAAACTTAAATACATTGTGGCCACACAAAAATTTAATACACTTTATGATTTATTTATAAAATTATAGTTTCAAGAGCAAGAAAGGTAATAATGTCTCTACACTGATTCATTCACAATTGAAATGTTCAGATTTTCAAGAGCACATTGAAGAACTAAAGATTATTTCTGAAAAGTGAAAAAGATGACAACTCTCTGCTTGCTTGATAAGTCTTAAATTTCTAATAACAACAATACAAAGAGCATTTACTGAGCTCTGGTCATGTTCTTTACATTGTGCTAGGTGTTTTCTATATGTCATTTTATTCTATTCTCCTAGCAAACTTATGAGTTAAGTATTTTATTATTCTCTGGCTCTCCAAGGTTCCTTTCAACGGTAACACAATCAGATTCTAAAGTATCATCCAAATAGTATCAGCCCCAAGATTGAAAGTACTTACAAACACCTTGATTCTCCCATTTATATTTTAATTAACTTGTAACTTCTGTTCCATAAAAAAAAAATTATCAACTTTTATGTTTTAGTTAATAACACTTTGGCCAGTACAACCATTTCCTGAGTTTTAATGAAGTGAAATCTCATGGTATTTTCTTAGACCGATAAAACATGAGCAACGATTGATTTCATTCTTATCTTTTTCCAAAAACCAAAAGCCTAAGAAGTTGAATGACCTGCTCAAGTGAAATAGTTAGTTTTATGTCTGGGACTAGAACTTAGTCCAATGTTTGTTGTTGTTTGTATTTTGTTTTGTTTTGTTTTGCTATGCTGAAATAGCATATTTTTGCTTTGTGGATTCTATGTGGAATTTGAGATATAGACCCTACTTAGCATTATGAAAGTGAGGGGTTTTTGTAAAAATGTCACGTAAGTTGACTTAACAGGGACGCAGCCACTCTCAAATAAACAGAAAGAATGTTTTCACAGTCATTTATTAAGCATGCATATACCACTCCCGTGAGGCTTTGTCATCATGTCTTTCTTATAGCTCACATGTGGCCATGCACTTCACAATGACCCCATTTTGTACAAGTTGAAATATATGTAACATTCCCCAATATTTTGAATAATAGGTTTTATTAGTGCCTCAGCTGTAACAGTTTTCAAAGGAAAGAAGATTTGCTGCTTTTAGAGTGTGTATATGTTTAGTTTACCAAACAAAAGTTTCTTCAGCTCTTAAGGAAGCATCTGAAAAATAAATTTAGACTCTATCCTGTAACAAAAATCACACCCAGAATCCTGTTACACTCAGTCTGGTCAGAGAGGATAACGTGACAGAAGGATAAATTCCAAAAATCAGTTCATATATTTTATTATTAGTCTATCATGGTTTTAATCAAGGCCAATCGTTTTAATAGAGACAACACATAAAAACATCTCTTTCCACTAATTCCTAGCTCAATGATTTTAAACAAGTTTCTATAATCTTTTTAAGCCCTGGTACCATCTGCAACACCAGGATAAATAATAGCACTTACTGCATAAGAATGCTGTGAGGATCAAATTAAATAACATGTATGAAGGGCTTTTGTACAGTACTTGGCATATAGTAAGCATTCATTAAATATCAGTCATGATGATGATACTTCCAAAGACCTCTGGCTTGAAGAACCATTCCTGAAGTTAGGTTTAAGGGTGGTACTTAGTTTGTGAATTTATGGAGCTATCAAAACTACTTCAGACTAATACATTCAAATCAGTGAGTTTAATCAAGCAACCACCCTAATACATTAACTGCATACAATGCTTTTGTCTCAAGAAGGAAGAACTTCTCCTGGGTAGAGGTAAGATTAATGAAAGATGCCTCTTCTTTACCAAGTTTGGCATGAGAATCTATAATTTAAGCCTGCTCAATTGAAACAGTCAAATCAATCAAGGACCCATAAGTAAATTAAATAAATATTTTATTATTAAATTTAAAATTTACTTAAAAAAATAAATTATGAATTCTTGTTGCCACAAACTTTTGCTAATTATTTTTACTCCATTTCCCGAACTGTGCACTATAGAAATTATTTTATTTTCATACCTGGAATTTGGGATAATTTCCATCAGTGCATCATGTTGAAAATTATACTGAATCTCCTGATTAGGTGTATTTGTTCGACATGACACAGCCTTTTTAACACAATATTCCATATACACTTCTGCCCTCCATATACCTTTTGAGAACCCCAGACAACATCTTGTTTCATAAGCACAAGGAACGCTGTCATCAGAAAGAGGATTGATGTTGCATTCATTTGTCTTAACATACCTAAAACAACTCTTTTCTAGCTCAGGCAAAACCAAAATAATTTTGTCCATATAATGCTTCTCTTTTCCACAGGTGGGAAAATCACTAGTGCTCAGTCAACCCTCCATACTCTCTCCATGTCTTCATCATCAGTAACGTTGCTTTTGGCATTGATGATTCCTTCAACCTCTTGGTGAAAACTACAGACTTAATTTCCTTTTCTTTGCTTTAGCTTGATAACAACAGTGAATAGAGTGTAATGTAAGTGGAGACCCAGGACCTTGAGATAAGCGTTAAAAACTTGGAACCACTCATGGTGCACTTACAGGAGGTTGGGGGGAATATTATTTATCTGTCAGGTTTCTCTTTGGTTTTTGTAAATGGAGAGGACAGCTATTGGTCCAATAAAAATATGCAGATTGTATGTAATAAATTTTTGTAAGCAAAGGTAATTTCTGTCAAATGTATTCTTTACTTTTTTAGTATGTTGGAATTTGATTTTATATCTGATGACCCTGAGTGTGTGCCATCCATTTGTTAAGCAAGTGGTCTCTAGCAGATCTGTTTCAAACACAAATACAAAACTGAGAATGAAAAATTTGCTTAAGACTCCAAGTCTACTGTTTTTCATTTTTCCTTTGGCTGACTATTCCAATTGACAAAGCAGCAGGAGATATTAAAAAATACTTCAACTGCGTGGTCCATTATAGGATAAGTACACAAAAATTTTCTCGAAAAATATTGTATGATTGCATCGTGAAAAAACAAAATTTGTCAATATGCTATTCTATATGCATCCCTAGAGCAAGTTATTAGGATAGGGAATAAGCCATTTACATTAGTGCAAGGTAAATAGAAAGTGAGTCCAAATGAACTGAAGTGCTATTGTTTTTCATCAAGTACTATGTTATCTAGCTGCAAATA
This sequence comes from Balaenoptera acutorostrata, assembly GCF_949987535.1. NCBI lineage: Eukaryota > Metazoa > Chordata > Mammalia > Artiodactyla > Balaenopteridae > Balaenoptera > Balaenoptera acutorostrata. The sequence goes on from NC_080072.1 coordinate 79,045,249, forward strand.
TAGTAAATGTTTATTTTTAATAACAAAATATAAAGTCACAAAAAATATATATATGATCACTAAAAGCTGCAGATACTGACATGTTGCCAAGGGTGCTAACTTGAAAATGAAATGAATATGGGACAAAGCTTCCCCATTACCCCACCCACTGCCAAAAATGGTGTTGAATTAGGCCCAAAGTTTTCTTCTAACTGCAAATAATTTTAAAGACAATGAAAATCTGTTCTGCAAGTAACTTTGCATAGAGATAGTCTATGGATTAAAATGGTTCAAGCATAAAAAATGTTGATTTTTTTAAAGAGTTCCATGCATCACATGCCATTAATAAAATCTTACCAACTATTAAAATAAAGAGAACCTCTTGGATAAATTGATTTTTTTTTTTTTAATTAAGCAATGTGTGGAAACATGGCCTCAGTACAGGGGCTCAGCTAGTCCATCTAGCCATACACTGCTTAGGAGGTAATACCCATTTGCTCTTTGAGGACTCAACTTGAACCTAAGTGATCCTAGATAGTTGTTGGAAAGTGAGGTGAAAGTTTTCTATGTGATGATATTTTACAGATATTCTAACCAATATGAGAACGTGCCAGAGTTCACATTAGACCCAAGAAGATGCCTGAAGGGATAGTTATTGCAAAGTCATATGCCAAAAAATAGCCTGGAGAAACTACTGTTTTACAGGTGTTGTTAATATGAGAACAAAAGGTAGATTCTTTTCTTTTCCTTTATAAAATCTAAACTTGTTAATTCTATTCACATCTTTAACAGCAAGCAGAATGAAGCAGTATTGAGCTCAAACTGCCAGCTCTAGAGGTTAATCCTTGTAGAACCAGAAGAGAGATTGGAGTTTCTGTTCTGAACATCCTCAGAGATTGGGTTCAGAGACACAGAACCACTGTTTGTGTTGGTTACTCATCCTCTTTGGGTGGGTGGGGGGGCGGATTATGCCCAAGACAACCCTAAACAAACAAGAAGTGATTTAGAAGACTATTTTGGTTAATAGATTATTGTAGTAAATTACCACGGATGGTGAATATCAAAGCCTGTGAATGATGACAACCAAGTGGCCTTCCTTGAGTACCTCCTTTGGAGTGGGAGAGGCTGGACTTTGCATATAGAGGGATGGTAACTGTTTAGCAGGCAAAATATGAGTTCCCCCCAAGTATGGTATAGCTTGCAGGAGAAGATTGTGCATCTGAAAAAGATGCAGCAAGAATATTAAAGAATGGGCAATAACTTTTACTTCATATTTGTTGAATCAAATCATTTTCTTCGTTTTCCATGGTGTTTCATACTAGACTTAGTGGACTTTAAGAATTGAATTATTACTAAAACTCTTATAAAACAAAACCCAATGAAATATAATGTCAATACACGGCAAATTCAAATTAACCAATATTTCTGACTAGCTGATGGATGGTGTATATCTGACAGAATATTTAAATAGAGAATGTCTGATGTATTCTTACAGGAATCAGCGATACCGGATGTTTTCATGCAACATGCACAGAATATGTATTTTGCATCATAAACCTATTAAAAATGGGTTTTAAAATGTTTATGTACTTATGTATTACATACTTGTTACTTTGTAGAAAGCAGAACAGCATTCCTTATCAAGGTACGTTATACTGAGTCAGCTTTTTCTTGGATGGAATAGTAACCACACAGTCTTAAATCACTAAACAGACTGTATTTTTATATAACGTCAGTTGAACTCTGAAGAAAAAAAGACTCCTCATAATTAAAAATTTCATGAAATTGAATGCCTTGCATACCCAAATGAAGGTACTGTGGACCCCATGTCAAACCGTTAAATATATTGTATGCAGTCTGTATATATACTATATATAATGGTATATACCATGTGGAAGGCACAGTCAGGTAATAGTTCTGTGTACTGTTCTTGTAACATTAGATCTTTTTAATAAATAATTCTCTTTTTATTGTCTTTTATCTTCTCTCCTGTCAACTAAATGAGTAACATTTTATGCAGACCACAATATGCTCATAATTATGGTAATGTTTTCACACTGAAAATATCACTATGTTAGGACTCTGCATGTTGTTATCACCCTAGGTTCAAAAATCTTTATAGAGGTCCATGGTAGTTCCAACTTGAAAACTGGAAGCTATGTCAAAGAGTAAACCAGCAAAGAAGCAAGTACAAATGAGATAAATTCAGAGTTAAACTCATGTTTATTTATTCTCAAGAAGAATCCATTAAATGAGTTTTGTAAACAGTTTATTAAATACATACTTCTGCTTTTTCTAAGAGCAGTATATCCCAATCTATACCAGGTACAATTCTCATAGACAGAGTTTTTGTGCCAGCACTTCTGTGTTTTCTTAGTACCATGTATACATCTCTATTATACCAGCAATCACATGATGTTACAATGATTTGTATATAAATATTTCTTCTCCACTATCTAGGAGATCCTCCAAGGGAGACTATATTATGTTCATCTTAGAATTTCTCTCACTAGTGCCGAGCATAATACCTAGCACATATCAAGTGAGCAATTGATTGGATTTAATTTCATGTTGGACTTTAAAATTTCCTTCAGAACAAGCTTCCAAAAGCCAGGGCCATCATCCAAATCACCCGGGAACCTAAAGCTCAGAGTCTGATTCAGTAGGTCAGAAACAAGGGAACTCTTATTTTCAAAATCTTCTCAAACACAAAATGATACAGCTCTATTGAAGGGAACTTGGCAATAACTAATAAAATTTTATATGGATTTACACACTGACCTAGCAATCCCATGTCAAGGGATATATTCCTAAGGTAGACTACAAAAAATATGCAATTTTAGGTGAATAAATAAGGTGCAGAACAGTGAGCATATGCTCCCTTTTGTGGAAGAAGTGGGAAAAATACAAACACATATTTGCTAATATTCTCTGAAAGAAATAATGGAAGAATAAACTAAAAACTAATAAAAATTGTTAGTTTCTAAGGAAGGGGAGAATTGGATGTGGGAACAAATATGCAAGGAAGCTCTTTCTCAATGTACTTGTTTCATAGTTTTGAGTTTGGAACTATATAAATGTTTTACATTAATTTAAAAATCAAACAAAAAGGAAAAAACAAAGCAACCTCCAAAAAATAAGAATAAATGGAAAATAAACTAACTATATATCAGTTAGGTGATTGAGAAGTTAAATTTTTTCTTTATAGAAGAATTATAACCACAAAGATAAGTATTTCAATTCAGTATTTTGACAGTATGGAATTGTCATGTCCCATGTCATGCCTCTAATGAGATGTACATACCAAGGACAAAACACACACACACACACACACACACACACACACATCTTAATCTACATTCATTGGTCTTCTTGTGAGTAATATAATTAGTATAATTGTTTTTGAAATAGACAGTATGTACATTTAAATGTTAAAATTATTAAAAGAGTATACTTTCAGAATAAAAGAATAGAGATACATACATATATAAAATAAAACCTGTAATCTTTGACTTAGAAATATCAGTATGAATTCATGGTTTATTTAACATTTTTCTTAAAAATGCCTGTTTATTAGCTTTGTTTACTGTAAAGGTTTATAAGAAAAATGAACACCTGTAACGGACAAATAATACAAATAATGAATAAACAGTGCACAAATTGTGGTTTCCAAATTCCATTCACCACTAAAAGAAACATTCTTGGGGAAATAGCTGATTTAAGGTCTCAGTAGGAATGTACAGGATGAGATTGGGACTCCTTATCGTGGTTATAAAGGCTATCATTTAAGTGGAGGCTTAATCACATCCCATTAGAAAAGACAGGATAACTTGAGCTCATAAAGAACAATGACAGCAATGAATTGAAACATGTATAATATCTAAAAATTTATTATTTCACACTAATAAATGCAAAATCATTGATTTTCTTTGCTGGATACAAGATTCATCATTCTGCGAATTGCTATAAAATAAAAAAGGGAAAGAATTTAAGTCTCTATTTTGCCTTTCCTATAGGGACTGTGTTTCAGGACAATCAAATAATTCATGAAGGATAGCTCTACTTTACAAAATAATCACAGTTGGGCTTCCCTGGTGGCGCAGTGGTTGAGAATCTGCCTGCCAATGCAGGGGACACGGGTTCGTGCCCTGGTCTGGGAAGATCCCACATGCCGCGGAGCAACTAAGCCCGTGAGCCACAACTACTGAGCCTGCGTGTCTGGAGCCTGTGCTCCGCAACAAGCGAGGCCGCGATAGTGAGAGGCCCACGCACCGCGATGAAGAGTGGCCCCCACTTGCCACAACTAGAGAAAGCCCTTGCACAGAAACGAAGACCCAACACAGCCAAAAAATAAAATAAAATAAATAATTTTAAAAAAAAAGTCTAAAAAGAAAAAAGCATTTGACAAAATCTAACACCCTTTCATGACAAAAATACTAAAAATCTAGGAATAGAAAGGAACTTCCTCAATGTGATAAAGGGTAAAAAAACAAACAAACAAGCAAACAAAATAATCACAGTTAATAAATGTAAAAGGAGTCATAGAATTAAAAAATAACAAATACTTTACTCAGGCAATGATTATTAGTAGATGTTAAAACCATTAAGTAAAGTGCTGATGAAGAACATTTCAGTAGAAATACCAGTCTGCCTTCATCTGAACCCACTGATTTTTACATCATTGAAAGGAAGACACACAGACATTTAGTACATCCTGATATGATAGAATGAGATGTACACAGCACTACATCTTATTTCTTTTAATAAAAGAAACTTTTGTTCTTAGAAAAATATATATCATGCCACATTGTTGTGTTCTACTTTGTTTTCCAATATTTATGTAACAGTAATAATACTGAGTCATATCTTTATAAAATATATAGTGATTCATAAATATGCAAGAATAAATTTTTATATTCAAATACATTAAATGGATCAAAATAAAATTCACTGAATAGCTGGCTATTCCCACCATAAAACTGAACTTCAGTTTTAATAAGCAAATTAATTACTCCTTATGTTGACATTTCAACGTTATATAATAGAGGAGTAGCAATATCTTCTTGACCTGAATGTTAGAGTATAGTAAAAGAAGTTAGCAACCGAAGTTTTATCAGCATGTGATTCAGCTGTAGCATAACACAAGTATTCTGCGATGGCCAATTTCCTATTTTTATTGCTTCATCTATTTTCTAGTTTTGAATTAAAGCCATGACAGTTACCAGAAAAATGCTACCTGTGGCCAAACATCTGTGATTTCTGTGACATATTACATCAGTGATCTCTGTGGCATATTACATATTAACCTCTGACAAGAACGAATAACTACTTAAAAGACCATCACTACAATACATTAGAAATATTCCAATGCTAAACATTATCTATGTGACAAAAACCGGCTCTCCAAAACCCATTTACCTCTCTCCCCAGGAATACAGCTAAACCTTATTTCCCAGCCTCTCTTTAAGTTAAGTATGGTCAACTGAAGTTTCAGCTAATGGAAAGTAATGGAAGTTATGTGTGCTCTCTAGCAGTATCCTAACTCATACAGCTTAGGTTTTGCTTTCTAGGAATAACATCATTTTGCTGAAGCATGGATCTTTTCATAAGGTAAAAAAATAAATATTGCTTAAAATTATATTTTAAAATTATCATGAGTTTCTATACCAAACATACCATATGTATCTCTCCTGACTCCCTTGGCCTCACATACCTCCCAGCCCTAGGATGCTTGCTCCACCTGAGCTGCCACCCAACTGACTAACTCCCTTCGTGTCCACTCAGTTCCACTGCATGGGCCCAACAAACACCTTGACCTAAGGCACCAGGTACTACCATTTGTTTGCCACTCTCAGAGCTAGGCCAACCAAGCACACCTCTAAGATTCTGGTCCCTCTCACAACTCCTGTATGCAGATAAAATATCACAGTGCAGGACATAGAATCTGGCTTCCCAACTAGTTCCTAAAAGTTTCAGATGATGCAGAAAAGAAGTGCAAAAAACTAATTCCTAGGGATGAACATTGACCAATGGTAAATAAAAGAAAATGGAGCTAGACAGATGTACTTACTCCCTTCTTTTCCCTCTTATGGATGTTCCAAAGCATGATTTTTTTGTAAAGCCTTTCTGAAGACTCCCACATGGCCACACAGATGTGTTTGGCAAGGATATGTCTCCAGCAAAGCTTAGCGTAAAGCAAAAACCTTAGTAAACATTATCTTACCTTGCTTCTCACTCTTTCCTGCTTCGCTTTCTATTTCCCTTACTCGTGCTGCCCTGAGATTGCACCAAAATCTATTTACTAAGGAACCTGGGCTGAGACAGTTTCTATTATCCATTAAAGGGAACCATGGCTGCTTGAAGAAATAGTTGATTTGAGGTTGGGGACAAAAGTTGTACAAAATAAGCCTGCATTGTCTAGTAGTTCCAGAAAGCAATGGGGTCATGATAAATGGACACAGGATCCATCGTGAAAATGTTTCCAGTGGAACATGTTAAATAAATAAGATTTGGAAACACCATTTTGCAACCCCTAGTGAAATATTGATCCAGGCAGCATTTATCAATGGATGCTAAAACAAACCCTTGCAAGAACTGTTGATAAGGAATCTGACATCAGATAACCAACACATGAACCTACCAATTTATTTTAACATCATTAAATTGGGACAGTCTTTCATTGTTGGCCATTTGATGTGATGTAATATGAAATATATAATACTTCAATGAAGATTTCTTGATTAAAAAAAAAAAACAAAACAAAAAAAAACCAAAAAACAAAAAAAAACAAACAAAAAAAAACAAAAACCTGATTCCTGAAAGTAATCAACTTCCATATCTAAGTTGGTTGAAAAACACATAAGGAATAGAAAAAATCTGTCATATGAGACCATGAAAAAGTAATTGGTCAAATCTGGAATGCTGAACACTCTTGAGGTTAATAGTCATGTTTATTTGAGAGATCAATAACATGATGGGAAAGAAGGGAAGGAATGGGGGTTCCTTGTTAAATAAAACTTAAGAAATGGAATAAAATGCAAAGACATTGTTCAAATTATGATCCAAATAAATCATCCATAATAAGTGATATTTGTTTAAAAACTAGAAAAAATGTAATGTGGTCTAGATAGAATATGATATACTATTGATAATTTCTTTAGATATGACAATGTATTGTAGTTATTTTAGACAATTTTTTTGAAAAAGATATGACATAACACGATGGCAAGGATTTAAATTATTTATTTACTTATTTAAATTGTGATATAGTTGATATATAATATTATGTTAGTTTCATCACATTTGCATACATTATAGAATGATCACCACAATAAGTCTGTCCCATCTTTTCCCATACAGTTATTATAATATTGCTGACCATATACCTTATGCTATATATTACAACCCCATGACTTATTTATTATATAGTTGAGGTTTGTATCACTTCATCCTCTTCACCTATTTCACACCCCCACAAACTCTCCCTTCTGGCTACCACAAATTTGTTCTCTGCATCTATGAGTCTATTTTTGTTTCATTTTGTTTGTTGGTTTGTTTTGTTTTTATAATTGCATATATGAGATTGTGTTGTATTTGTCTTTCTTGGTCTGACTTATTTCACTTAGCATAACATCCTCTAGATTTATCCACATTGTCACAAATGGCAACATTTCATTTTTTATGACTGAATAATATTCCATTGTGTAAATATACTACATCTTCTTTTTCCATTTGTCTATTGATGAACATTTAGGTAGTTTCCATACCTTGGCTATTGTAAACAATGCTGCAATACACATTAGAGAGCATACATCTTTTAAAATTAGTGTTTTTGTTATTTTGGGTAAATGTCCAGAAGTAAAGTTAATGAATCATATGGCAGTTCTATTTTTAAATATTTTAGGAACATCCATACTGTCTTCCATTATGGCTGCACCAACTTATAATCTCACAAACAGCACACAAGTGTTCCCTTTTCTCCACAACCTCACCAATACTTATTACTTGCCATCTTTTAGATGATGTCTATTCTGAAAGGTGTAAGGTGGTACTTCATCGTGGTTTTGATTTGTGTTTCCCTCGTGATTAATAATGTTTAGCATCTTTTTATGTGTCTGTTGGCCATCTGTATATTTTCTTTAGAAAAATGTCTATTCAGATACTCTCTCCATTTTTTTAATCATGCTGTTTGTTCTTTTGATGTTGAGTTGTATGAGTTATTTGTATATTTTTTTATATTAACACCTCATCAGATATACTGTTTGCAAATATATTCTCCCATTCAGGAGGTGGCATTTTTGTTTGGTTGATAGCTTCTTTCACTGTGTAAAAACTTTTTAGATTGATGCAGTCCTTTGTTAATTTTGCTTTTGTTTTCTTTGCTGGAGAAGACATATCCAAAAAAACTATTGCTAAGACTGATGTCAAAGATATTTCAAGAATATTTGTGGTTTCAGGTCTTACACTTGTCTTTAATCCATTTTGAGTTTATTATTGTATATGTCCTGAGAAAGCAGTACAGTTTGACTCTTTTCCATGTAGCTGTCCAGTTTTCACAACACCATTTATTGAAGAGGTTGTCTTTTCCCATTGTATATTCTTGCCTCCTTTGTCATAGATTAATTGCCCATATGTGCATCAATTTATTTCTGTGGTCCCTATTTTGTTCCATTGACCTATTTGTCTATTTTTGTGCCAGTAAAATACTCTTTTTGTTACTGTAGATTTGTAGTATACTTTGAAATCAGAGAGCATAATACGCCTAGCTTTTTCTTCTTTCTCAAGATTGCTTTGGCTATCAGGGTATTTTGTGTTTCCATACAAATTTTAGAATTATTTGTTCTACTTCTGTGAAAAATGTCACTGATATTTTGATAGAGATTACATTGAATCAGTAGATTGCCTTGAGTTTTATAGTCATTTTAAAATTATTAATTATATCAGTCATGAGCATGGTATATCTTTCTATTTGTTTGTATAATTTTTAATTTCTGCCATCGATATCTTATAGTTCTCCAAGTATCAGTCTTTTACCTCCTTGGTTAGATTTACTCCTAAGCATTTTATTCTCATTGATGCAATGTAAATGGGATTGTTTTCTTAATTTATTTTCCTGATAGTTCTTTGTTAGTGTATAGAAACTCAACAGATTTCGGTAAATTAATCTTGCATCTTGTAACTTTACTAAATTAATTTATTAGTTCTAATAGTTTTTTAGTGGTATCTTTAGAATTTTCTACATATAGTATCATGTCATCTGCAAACAGTGACAGTTCTACTTCTTCCTTTCCAAATTGAATTCCTTTTATTTCTTTTTCTTGTCTGATTGCTGTGCCTTCCAAAACTATGTTGAATAAAAGAGGTGAAAGTGGGCATCCTTGTCTTGTTCCTGACCTTAGAGGAAATACTTTTAGCTTTTCACCATTGATGAAGATGTTGGTTATAGGTCTTTCATATATGGCATTTATTATGTTGAAGTGTATTCCCTTATACCCACTCTGTTGAGAGTTTTTATCATAAATATATGTTGAATTTTGCCAGAAGCCTTTTCTGCATCTATTGAGATGATCACATGATTTTTATTCTTCAGTTTGTTAGCTTGGTGTATCACACTGAATGACTTGTGGACATTGAACCATCCTTAAATCACTAGGATAAATCCAAATTAATCATGGTGTATGATCTTTTTAATGTATTGTTGAATCTGTTCACTAATATTTTGTTGAGGATTTCTGCATCTGTGTTCATCACTGATATTGGCCTGTAATTTTCTTGTTTTGTGGTGTCTTTCTCTGGTTTTTGCGTCAGAGTGACGCTGGACTGTTAGAATGAATTCAAAGGCATTTTTCTTCTTCAATTTTGGAATACTTTAAAGAGCGTTAACTCTTCTTTAAATGTTTGGTAGAATTCAACTGTGAACATGTCTGGTCCTCCACTTTTGTTTATTGAGAGATTTTTACATTATTATTATTGATTGAATTTAATCAGTGATGCTTGATCTGTTTATATATTTTCTATTTCTTCCTGATTCACTCTTGGGAGAATGTATGTTTCCAGAAATGTATCCATTTCTTCTAGGTTGTCCATTTTAAAAGCATATAATTACTGACAGTAATCTTTTATGATCCTTCATATTTCTGTGCTGTTGGTTGTAACTTATCCTCTTTTATTCTGAAATTATATATTTGGGCCCTCTCTCTTTTTTCTTGATAAGTCTGGCTAAAGGTTTAATTTTATTTATCTTTCAAAAAACTAGCTCCTACTTTCATTGATCTTTTTTATTTCTTTTAGTCTTTATTTCATTTTTTCTGCTCTAATCTTTATGATTTTTTTTCCTTCTACTACATTTGGGCATTTTATTCTCCTTTATCTAGTCCCTTTAGATGTAAAGTTAGGTTGTTTATTTGAGATTTTTCTTATTTCCTGAGGTAAGCTTGAATTGCTACAAAATTCCCTCTTAGAACTGCTTTTGCTGACTCCCATAGGTTTTGAATCGTGTTTTCATTTTCATTTGTCTCCAGGTATTTTCTTATTTCCTCACTGATTTTTGTGGTAGTAGTAAACAAGCATATTGTGTAGTCTCCACTTGTTTTGCAGGTTTTTTCTTGTTGTTGATTTCTAGTCTCATAGAGTTGTAGTCAGAAAAGATACTTGATATTATTTCAATTGTCTTAAATTTACTGAGACTTATTTTGTGGCTTAGCATGTTATCTATCCTAAAGAATGTTCCATGGGCACTGAGAAAAATGTGTATTCTGCTGCTTTTGGATAAAATGTTCTATATATATCTATTAAATTCATCTGATCTAATGTGTCATTAAAGGCCAGTGTTTCCTTGTTGATTTTCTCTGTAGATGATCTATCCACTGATGTAAGTGGGGTATTAAAGTCCCCTACTACCATTGTATTATTGTCAATATCTCCCTTTATGTCTGTCAATATTGTTTTATGTATTTAAGTGTTTGTATATTGCATGCATAGATATTTACAAGTGTTACATCCTCTTTTTGGATTGATCCCTTTATCATTACATAATGCCCTTCTTTGTCTCTTGTTACAGTCTTTGTTTTAAGGTCTATTTTGTCTGATATAAGTATCACTACCCAGTTTTCTTTCATTTCCATTCGCATGGAACACCTTTTTCCATCCTCTCACTTTAAGTTTGTGAGTGTCTTTAGATCTGAAGTGAGTCTCTTGTAAGCAGCATATAGATCAGTCATTTATTTAAATCCATTCAGCCACTCTCTGTTTTTTTGTTTTTGTTTTTTTAAATATGGAACGCTTCACGAACCCGCGTGTCATCCTGGTGCAGGGGCCATGCTAATCTTCTCTGTATCGCTCCAACCCCAGTATATGCGCTGCCGAAGCGAGCACCACTCTCTGTTTATTGATTGGAGAATTTAGTCCATTTACATTTAAAGTAATTATTCACAGGCATGTATTTATTGCCATTTTGTTAAGTGTTTCAGTCTTTTTGTGTTCTTTTTTGTTCTTTTCTTCTTTTGCTCTCTTTCCTTGTGATTTGATAACTGTCCTTAGTGTTGTGTTTGGATTCCTTTCTCTTCTTTGTGCATATATCTATCATAAGGGTTTTTAAAATAAATTTATTTATTTATTTATATTTAGTTGTGTTGGATCTTCATTGCTGCGCCCAGCTTTTCTCTATTTGTGGTGAGTGGGGACTACTCTTCACTTTGGTGCATGGGTTTCTCATTGCAGTGGATTCTCTTGTTGTGGAGCATGGGCTCTAGGCATGCCAGCTTCAGTAGTTGTGGCACATGTGCTCAGTAGTTGTGGCTTGCAGGCTCTAGAGTGCAGGCTCAGTAGTTGTGACACACAGGCTTAGTTGCTCCATGGCATGTGGGACCTTCCCAGGCCAGGGCTCAAACCTGTGTCCCCTGCATTGACAGGCAGTTGCTTAACAACTGTGCCACCAGGGAAGTCCCATAAGTTTTTGTTATGTGGTTACTATGAGGTTCACATATAACAACTTATATCTATATGTGGTTATATTAAGAAGACAATCACTTGACTTCAAACAACCCTGTATTCTTAACAACCCCCCAACATTTAATGTTTTTGACATCACATTTTACCTCTTTTTTTTTGTTCATATCCTTTAGCTACTTTTGTCTCTTAACCTTCTTACTAGCATTATAAGTGGTTGATCTACTTATAATCTATAAGTAGATCTAAACCTTTGATCTATACCTTACTGTATATTTGCCTTAATGAACGAGATTTTCCTTTCATAATTTTGATATTTCTAGCTGTGGTCTGTTCTTTCTTACTTAGAGAAGTCCTTTTAACATCTCTTGTAAAGTTGGTTTAGTGGTTCTGAACTCTTTCTTTTGCTTGTCTGTAAATCTCATTATCTCTCCTTCAAATACAAATGATAGCCTTGCTGGTTAGAGTATTCTTTGCTGTAGGTTTTTTTCTTTCATTACTTTAAATATATTATGCCACTCCCTTTTGGTTTGTAAATGTTAGTGCTGAAAAGTCAACTGATATGCTTATAGGAATTTCTTTGCACATAACTAGTTTCTTTTCTCCTGCTGCTTTTAAGATTTCCTCTTTATCTTTAATTTTTGATATTTTAATTATAATGTGTCTTGATGTGAACTTCTTTGGGTTCATCTCATTTAGGACTTTCTGTCTTTCCTGGACCTGGATGTCTGTTTCCTCTCCCATATTAGAGAAGTTTTCAGCTACTATATCTTCAAGTAAATTATCTAGTCCTTTCCCTCTCTTTTCTCCTTCTGTAAACTTTAGAATGTAAATGTTGGTATGTTTGATATTATCTCAGAGATCTCTCAAACTATCCTCATTTAATTTTTTTTTTCTTTTTCCTATTCAGCTAAGGTGATTCCCACTACTCTGTCTTCCAGTTTGCTGATCCATTTTTCAGTATCATCTAATCTGCTATTGATTTCTTGTAGCATATATTAAAAGAATAATAAAGGAATACTATGAACAACTCTATGTCCACAAATTTGGTAACCTAGATGAAATGGATCAACTCCTTGAAAAACACAATTTTTCAAAACTTATACAGGAAGAAATAGACTATCTAAATAGACCAATATCTATTAAAGATATTGAATCAATAATTAATAACCTTCCCAAATGAAAAGCACCAGGCCCAGATGGGTTCACTGGTGAATTCTACCAAACGTTTAAGGAATACATTTTACCAATGCTCTACAATTTCTTTTCAGAGAATAGAAGCCAAGGGAATACTTCTGAATTTATTCTATGAGACCAGAATTACCCTGATACCAAAACCAGACAAAGATATTACAAGGGAAAAAAAACTGGAAACCAATATCTCTCGTGAACATAGATATAAAATCTTCAACAAAGTATTAGCAAATAGACTCCAATATATAAAAAGAATTTACTCCATCATCAAGTATGATTTATCCCTGGTATACAAGGCTGAGTCGACCTTCAAAAATCAGTTAATGTAATTCATCACATCAACAGGCTAAAAAATAAAAATCACATGATCATATTAATAAATGCAGAAATAGCATTTGACAAAAATCCAACACCCATTCATTATAAAAACTCAGTAAAGTAGGATTAGAGAGTAACTTCTTCAACTTGATACATAATATCTACAAAAAAAATCTACAGTTGACATCATCATTAATGATAAGAAACTAGATTTCCCTTATGATTTGGAGCCAGGTAAAGAAAACCCTTCCCACTATCCCTTTTCAATATCATACTGGAAGTCCTAACTAATATAATAAGACAAGAAAAGGAAATAAAATGTATATATATTGGGAAAGAAGAAATGAAATTTTCTTTGTTTGAGCATGACATGATCATTTATGTAGAAAATCTAAAATAATCAGCAAAAAAACTTTTGGAACTAATAAGCAATTATTGCAATGTTTCATGACACAGGTCAATATATAAAGTCAATTGTTTTCCTATATACCAGAAATAAGCAAATGAGATTTGAAATTAAAAACACAATGCCATTTAAATTAACACCACTGAAAATGAAATATTTAGGCATAAATCTAACAGAATATGTACAAGATCTATATGATGAAAACTACAAAACTCTAATGAATAAAATCAAAAAGAACTAAATAAATGGAAACTTATTCCATGTTCATGAATAGAAAGGCTCAATATTTTCAAGATGTCGGTTCATCCGAACTTGATCTATAGATTCAATGCAATCTCAATCAAAATCCCAGCAGATTATTTTATTGATATTGACAAAATGATTATAAAGTTCATATGGAGAGGCTAAAGACCAAGAATAGCCAATATAATATTGATGAGAAAGAACCAAATTGGAAGACTGACACTACCTGACTTCAAGACTTACTATAAAGCTACAACAGTCAAGACAGTGTGGTATTAGTGTAAAAATATATCAATGAAACAGAATTGAGAACCCAGAAATTAACTCACATAAATGTAGTCTACTGATATTGGACAAAGAAACAAAGGCAATATAATGGAGCAAAGATTGTCTTTTCAACAAATGCTGCTGGTACAATTGGATATCCATCCATATACAAAATAAATAAATAAATAAGTCTAGACATAGACTTTACACTCTTCACAAAATGAATTATAGACCTAAATGTAAAAATACAAACGTATAAAACTCATAGAAGATAGCATAGGAGAAAACCTAGATGACCTTGGATATGATGATGACTTTGATATAACACCAAAGGCATGATACATAAAAGAAATAATTGATAAACTGCAGCTCCTCTCCCTCAACAAACACATCAAAAACACATCTATATGTGGAACAATTCTCACTGAAAACTAACCAAAAATTAAAAGAAGGATTCCTGTGCAACCAAGGCTGCAACAGAGATATGCATATAATTGGATAGGAAGGAAAGAACAGTGATTGGTTCAAGACTTGTGCTCATGGGAAGGAACTCAGAGTAAAAGTTAGAATTCACAGGCAGACACCCATCTTGGGGAGTGAGTGGTGAGAGCCACATATTGGATGCCCTAGTCCTAGGGGCCTACATGAGGGATAAAAACCCCTTTGGCTGACTGGAAGAGTGCTGGGACTAATAGGTGGGCTGTGGAAAGCCAAACTCCACTTGTGAGGAGCGTGCATATAGCTTTGCCTATGAGGCAGGGAGGAGAGTTCTGAAAAGTGGCTGCAGGGTTTCTTACAACTGCTTTGATACACACCTCAGCCCGAGCCAAGTAAATTCTCCAGCCCTGCTCACTCCACAGCACAGCTTGGCACTGGATCTGGGGCAGCCACGACCAGGGAGAAGACTTGACCATGGGAAGCAGAGGTGACCCAGTCCTGGGGCAGAGCCTGGGTGGGGTGGCAGTGGTCAATTTTGGTGCTTACCCAAGCAGTGCATCAGAAACTGCCCAGATCTCTGAGGGTGGCCTCTCCACCATAGCTCACTCCCCAGTACATGTTGAGAGTTCATGCAGGCCCCGACTTCCCTGCAGTGTGGCTCCACAATAGAGCAGGGACAGAAGAAGCTGGGGACACTGACTGTAAGGGAGAAAGGAGACTTGCACATGAGGCTGCGTCTGAGCAGACTGAGGGGGAAAATTGTGGGTACCTGTACAGGCAGCACATTGGAGACAGCTCAGACTTCTGTCTGAGGCCTGCATGAGCCAAGAGCCCATATAGGCTCCACTTGTTTCAGCACTCCTGCCCTCTGAAGCAAATATCCCAGTGCAAGAAGAGGGGAAAACACACACTTAAAGGGAACAGGGTCAGCTTTCACAGAACCCTAAGGGTTTCTGCTCCAGCAACTTAGTATCAGAACCCCCTCCAGATAGGGCAGTGATGGTCACTGAGCAGAAGGGAAATCCCACTTCACACCTGGCTCCAGTTCTAACCCTTCCATCTCCAGGCCCACCCCTTACCAAGGTGATAGTTGCCCACTCACACTGAAGAAAGATGTGATTTGCCTCCACATCAAATCCAGCTCTTTCATCAAAGGCACTGGGTACACACAGTCTGTTTAGGGATGTTCCTACATAAGAACACCCCTTGAAGACAGCAGTAGGTAACTGTTTGGTCTAAATTTAAAGAGACAGGGAAAATTAAGTAAAATGAAAGGGCAGAGGAATTTCTCTCCATTGAACAAACAAGGGAATACTCCCGAAAAAATAATGAAAGGGAAATAAACAATTTACTATATAAAAAATTCAAAGCATTGGTAATAAAAATTAACTGAATTAGGGAAAAGAATATATGTACACACTGCAAATTTTAATAAGGAACTTGAAAATATAAAAAAATCTAATCATAAATTAAGAATTAAATAGCTGAAATTAAAAACATACTAGAAGGAATGAATAGTAAACTAAGTAATACAGAGGAACACATAAGTGATCAGCAAGATAGAATAACAGAAATCATTCAATCAGAACTGAAAAAAGAACAGATTTAAAAATATGAAAACATTGGAATTGATACACTATTGTGTATCAATAGTGTATACAGATACACTATTGATACTATGTATAAAATAGACAACGGATGGGAACATACCATATAGCACAGGGAACTCTACTTAATGCACTGTGGTGTCCTAAGTGGGAGGGAAATCCAAAAGGGAGGGGATATATGTATATGTATGGTTGATTCATTTTGCTGTGCAGTAGAAGCTACTTTGTAAAGCAACTATACTCCAATAAAAATTAATTAATTAAAAAATATGATAAAAGAGTTAAGAGTTCTCTGGGATAACATTATGCATACCAAAATTCACAATTTATGGGCCCCAGAAGGAGAAGAGAGAGAGAAAGGGATTGAAAATGTATTTGATGGAATTATGGCTGAAACTTCCCAAACACAAATAAGGAATCAGATATCTAGGTACAGGAAGAACAGAGGATCCCAAACAAGATGAACACAAACAGAACCACACCAAGACATATTATAATTAAAATGGCAAAAGGCATAGATAAAGAGAGAATTCTTAATGCAGCAAGGGAGAAGCATGGAGTCAAACACAAGGGAATTGCCATAAGGCTTTATCCGGTTTCTCTGCAGAAACTTTGCAGGCCAAAGGGAGTGGCATAATATATTCAAAGTGCTGAAAGAGAAAAACCTGCAACCTAGAATACTCTACCCACCAAGATTATCATTTAGAACGGAAAGAGAGATAAAGAACTTCTCAGACAAGCAAAAACTAAAAGAATTCATCAATACCAAACCTACCCTAAATGAAATGTTAAAAAGTCTTATCTAAGTGGAAAAGAAGTAAGAATCTATATTAAATGGAAAAATCCCACAGGTAAGGGCAAATATCAATATATAGTAAAGACAGTGAATCAACCACTTAAAGAAGCTAGTACAAAGGTTAAAAGACAAAAATTGTTAAATTGACTATAGTTATAATAAATAGTTAAGGGAGAGGCATGAGATGTAAAATGTAACATCAAAAACACAAAATGTAGGGGGAGGTGTAAAAAATGTAGATCTTTTAGAGTATGTTTGAACTTAAATGACTATCAGTTCAAAACAAGTAGATATACTTATAGGTCAATATATATGATCTCCATAGTAACCACATATCAAAAACATACAATAGACATGCAAAAACTAGAGAGAAAGGAACACAATCATACCAGTAAAGAAATTATCAAACCACAAGGGAAGAAACTAAAAGAAGAGTAAAAGAACATAGAAGAGCTACAAAAACAACCAGAAGGCAAGAAACAAAATGGCAATAAGTACATATGCTTCAATAATCACTTTAAATGTCAATAGATTATATGCTCCAATCAGAAGACATAGGATGGTTGATTAGACTAAAAAAACAGGATCTTTCTATATGCTGCATATAAGAGAGTCACTTCAGAGATAATGATACACTGAAAGACTGAAAAGAAGACAATGGAAAAATATATCATGCAAACAAAAATGACAAGAAAGCAGGAGTAGCAATACTCTATCAGACAAAATAGATTTTAAAACCTAGGCTATAACAAAAGATACAGAAGATCATTATATAATGATAGAGGGATCAATGCATGAGAAGATACTATACTTGCTAACATATGTGCACCCAACACGGGTACACTTAAATGTGTAAAGCAAAGAGTAAAAGACATAAAGGGAGAAACTGACAATAATACAATAATAGTAGGGGACTTTAACACTCCACTGACATCAATAAACAGATCATCCAGACAGAAAATCAGTAAGGCAATAGTAGTCTTTAATGACAAAACAGACCAGTTCAACTTAATAGATATCTATAGGACATTACATTGAAAAACAGAATAATATACATTATTTTCAAGTGCACATGAAAAATTCTCCAGGCTAAATCACATGCTAGGCCACAAAACAAGTCTCAACAGAGTTAGAGGACAGAAATTGTATCAAGCATTTTTCTCTGACAATGATATGAAACTATAAATTAATTGCAGAAAGAAAAATGAGAAAAGAATAAACATGTAAAGACTAAACAACGTGTTAATAAAAAAAAAACAGTGCGTCAATGAAGAAATCAAAGAGGAATCAGAAAATACCTCAAGACAAATGAAAATGGAAACCCAATACTGTAAAATCTATGAAGTGAAACAAAAGCACTTCTAAGAGAGAAGCTTATAGCAATACATGCCTTCCTCAAGAAACAAGGAATACCTCAAATAAACAACTTAATCTACCACCTAAGAGAATTAGAAAAAGAAGAACAAAGTCCAAAGTCAGCAGAGGGAAGAAAATAATAAGGATTAAAGAGGAAATAAATAAAATAGACATTAAAAAACTATAGAAAGAGCAACGAAACCAAGAGCTGTTTTTTTAACAGATAAACAAAAATGACAAACCTTTAATCAGGATCACCAAGAAGAAAAGAGAGAGCACCCAAATAAACAAAACAAGAAATTAAAGAGGAGAAATAACACCCAATACCACAGACACAAAAATCATTAGAGGATACTATGAACAGTTATATGCCAACAAACTAGACAGTCTAAATGAAATGGACAAATGTCTAGAAACATACAACTTGTCAAGACCAAATCAAGAAGAAAAAGATATTTGAAGAGACTGATCACTATTCGGGAAATTGAGTTTGTAGTAAAAGAGAAAAATATTCCCAACAAACAAAAGTCCAGAGCTGAACAGCTTCACAGGGGTATTCTACTAAATATATAAAGAAAAGATAATACCTATCCTTCTCAAATTATTCTAAAATGTTGAAGAGGAGGGAACACTCCCAATTTCATTCTACAAGGCCATTATAACCCTGATATCAAAACCAGACAAAGACACTGCCAAAAAAAAAAGAAAAGAAAATTACAGGTCAAGGTCTTTAATGAATATAGGTGCAAAAATCCTCAACAAAACAGTAAACCAAATCTAACAATATATAAAAAAGATCATACACCATTTTCAAGTTGAATTTACTCCAGGGACACAAGGATGGTTCAACATTCACAAATCAATCAATGTGATACACCACATTAACAACAACAACAAAAGAGATAAAAATCACTTGATCATTTCAGTAGACATAGAACAAGGATTTGACACAATTCAACATCCATTCATGATAAAAACTCTCATCAATGTGGATATAGAGGGAACATATCTCAAAAGCATGAAGGCCTTTTATGACAAACCCACAGCAAACATCATTCTCAGTGTCTCAAGACAAAGATTCCCACTCTTGCCACTTCTATTCAACATAGTATTGGAAGTTCTATCCACAGCAATCAGAGAAGAAAAAGAAATAAAATGAATCCAAATTGGATGATAAGAATTTAAATTGTCACTTTTTGCACATGACATGGTACTGTATATAGAGAACCCTAAAGTCTCCACCCAAAAACTTTTAGAACTAAAAAATGAATTCAGCAAAGTTGCAGGATAAAAGATTATTATATAGAAATCTGTTGCTTTTCTATACACTAATAATGAACTATCAAAAAGAGAAAGTAAAAAAAAAAAAAAACTATCATGTTTAAAAATATATAAAATAATAAGATACTTAGGAATAAACTTAATCAAGGAGGTTAAAAGCCTATAGCCTGAAAACTATAAAACGTTGATAAAGGAAATGGAAGATGATACAAAGAAATGGAACGATATCATGTGTTCTTGGATTGGAAGAATTAACATTGTTAAAATGGCCATACTATCCAAATCAATCTACAGATTTAATGCAATCCCTGTCAAAATACCAATGACATTTTTCACAGATCTAGAAATAAAAACCTAAAATTCATATATAACCACAAAGATACAGAATTGCCAAACTAAACCAATCTTGAGAAAAAAGAACAAAGCTGGAATTATCAACCTCTCAGACTTCAAACTAAACTACAAAGCTAGTGTAATCAAAAGAGTATGGTACTGGCACAAAAACAGACACATAAATCAATGGAACAGAATAGAGAATCTGTGAATATACCCACACAGCTATATTTAATTAATATACAACAAAGGAGCCAAGAGTATACAATGGAGGAAAGACAGCCTCTTCAATAACAGTGCTGGGAAAACAGGACATCTACATGTAAAATAATGAGATTAGAACATCTTCTCACACCATATACAAAAATAAACCAAAATGGATTAAAGGCCTAAATGTAAGACCTGAAACCATAAAACTCCTAGAAGAGAACATGGCAGAACACACTTCTTTGACATAAATTGCAGCAATAATTTTTTAAGTCTGTCTCCTAAGGCAAAAGTATTAAAAGTAAAAATTAGAAAATGCAACCTGACTAATCTTAAAAGCTTTTGAAGAGCAAAGGAAACCATTGACAAAATGGAAAGGAAACCTACTGAATGGGAGAAAATATTTGCAAATGATTTCACCAACCATGGATTAATATACAAAATATATAAACATCTCATACAATGCAATATCAAAAGAAACAAACAACCCAATCAAAAATGGGCAGAAGTCCTGAATAGACATTTTTCCAGAGAAGACATACAGATGTCCAATGGGCACATGAAAAAATGTACAACATTTCTAATTATTAGAGAAATGCAAATCAAAACCACAATGAGATAGCACCTCACACCTGTCAGAATGGTTATCATGTTAAATACTACAAATAACAAACATTGACAAGGATGTAAATAAAAGGGAACACTTGTACAATGTTGACAGGAATGTAGCTTGGTACAACCACTATGAAAAACAGTATAGAGGTTCCTCAAAAAGCTAAAAATGGAACTACCATATGATCCAGCAATTCTACTCCTGGGTATACATCAGGAAAAAATGAAAACAGTAATTAAAAAAGATGCATGCCTCCCAACGTTCATAGCAGCACTATTTACAATAGCTAAGATATGAATGCAACCCGTGTCCATCAACTGACAACTGGATAAAGAAGATACGAGATTTTATATATATATATATATATTTTTTTTTAATAAATTTATTTATTTATTTTTGGGTGTGTTGGGTCTTCGTTTCTGTGCAAGGGCTTTCTCCAGTTGCGGCGCGCGGGGACCACTCTTCATCGCGGCGCGCGGGCCTCTCACTGTCACGGCCTCTCTTGCTGTGGAGCACAGACTCCAGACGCGCAGGCTCAGCAGCTGTGGCTCACGGGCCTAGTTGCTCTGCTGTATGTGGGATCTTCCCAGACCAGGGCTTGAACCCGTGTCCCCTGCATTAGCAGGCAAATTCTCAACCACTGCGCCATATGATGTGGTATATATATATATATATACCTTATTTATAAAATAAGATATTACTCAGCCATAAAAATAAATGAAATAAATGAAAGTTCGCCATTTTCATCAATGTGGATAGACCTAGAGAATATTATGCTTAGTGAAATAAGATAGAGAAATACAAATACTTTATGACAACACTTTATGTGGAGTCTAAAAGAAAAAATAAACAAATGTATATAATAAGACAGAAACAGACTCACAGATATAGAAAAGAAACTAGTGATTACCAGTGAGGGAAGGGAAGATAGATGTATGGGATTAAGAGATACAAACTATTATGTGTAAAATAGAGAAGTAACAAATATATATTGTATAGAACAGGGAATTATAGCCATTATTGTGCCATAACTTTTAATGGATTATAATCTAAAAATACTGAATCACTATTCTGTATACATGAAACTAATATAGCATAGTAAATCAAAAATACTTCAATAAAAAATTAAAATAAATAAAAAATAGGGACCAGAAAAATAAGAGAAAAGATCAGTGAAACTAAGAGCTAGTTTTTTTTAAAAAAGGTAAACAAAATTGATGAATATATACATATACTAAGAAAAAAAGAGAGAGGACCGAAATAAATAAAATCAGAAATGAAAGAAGAGACATTATAACTGATACAACAGAAATATAAAGAATTATATGGGAGAATACCATAAATAATTACACACCAATAAATTGTATAACTGAGAAAAAAATGGATAAATTCTCAGAAACATTCAAACAATCAAGACTGAATCATGAAGAAATAAAAAATCTGAATAGATCAATGATGAATAAGGTGACTGAATAGTAATCAGAAAACTTACAACAAAGAAAAGCCCAAGACTAGATAGTTTCACTGGTAAATTTTAGCAAACATTTAAAAAAGAATTAATGCCAATCCTTCCTAAAAAAGAAAGGGAAAGAAACACTCCCAAACTCCTTTTATTAAGGCAGCATTATTCTGATACCAAACCAGAGAAGGACACTATAAAAAAAGAAAACTACAAGCTAATATCCCTGATGAAAGATATAATGTGTTCTTGGATTGGAAGAATCAGTATTGTTAAAATGATAATACTACCCACCTACTGATTAAATGCAATTCCTATCAAATTACCAATGGCATTTTTCAAAGAACTAGAACAAATAATTTTAAAATTTATGTGGAAACACAAAGGACCCTGAATAGCCAAAACAATCTTGAGAAAGAAAAATGGAGCTAGAGGAATCATGCTCCCTGACTTTAGACTATACTACAAAGCTACAGTCATCAAAAAGCTATCGTATTGGCACAAAAACAGACACATACAAATTGAAAGATATGTCATGCTCATGAATTGGAAGAATTAATATTGCTAAAATGACCATACTACCTAAGGCAATCTACAGATTTGATGCAATATTTATCAAAATACCAATGGCATTTTTCACAGAACTAGAACAAATAATTCTAAAATTTGTATGGAAACACAAAACACCCCAAATAGCCAAAACAATTGAGAAAGAAACAAAAAGATGAAGGTACCATGCTCCTTGATTTCAAACTGTACTACAAAGCTGCACTAATCAAAATTGTGTGGGAAATTAGAGCCCAGAAATAAACCCACACACTTATGGTCAATTAATCTACTACAAAGAAGACAAGAATATACAATGGAGAAAAGACAGTCTCTTCAATAAGTGGTGCTGGGAAAACTGGACAACTACATGTAAAAGAATGAGATTAGAACATTTTCTCACACCATATGCAAAAATAAACTCAAAATGGATTAAAGACCTTAATGTAAGACCAGATACTATAAAACTCCTAGAGGAAAACATAGGCTGAATAACTTTGACATAAATTGCAGCAATAGTTTTTTCAGATCCATCTCCTAAAGAAAATAAAAACCAAAATTTTAAAAATGGAACCTAATTAAAGTTAAAAGCTTTTGCACAGCATAGGCAACCAACGACAAAATGAAAAGACAACTTACTGAATGGGAGAAAATATTTGCAAATTATATGACTGATGAGGCATTAATATCCAATGCATATAAATAGCTGATACAATTTAACATCAAAAAAAAAACAACCTGATTAAAAAATGGGCAGAAGAACTGAATAGACATTTTTCCAAAGGCAAAATGCAGATGGCAAACCAAATTCAACAGAACGTTAAGGGCATTATAATGATCAAGTGGGATTTACCTCTGAGATGCAAGAATTTCTCAACATATGCAAATCAGTAAATATGATGTACCACATTAATATAATAAATGTTAAAAACCATATAATCATCTCAATAGATTCATAAAAATAATTTGACAAAATACAATCTCCTTTCAGCATAAAAACTCTCAACAAATTGGGTATAGAAGGACCACACCTCAATATATAAAAGGCCATGCATGAAAATCATAAGAGGAGAAATAACACAGGGTGCTCATTCTCATCAGTCTTATTTAACATAGTACTGGAAGTCTTAGCAAGAGTAATCAGGGAAGAAAAAAAGGAAAGAAAGAAAGAAAGAAAGAAAGAAAGAAAGAAAGAAAGAAAGAAAGAAAGAAAGAAAGAAAGAAAGAAAGAAGAAAGAAAGAAAGAAAGAAAGAAAGAAAGAAAAAAAGAAGAAAGAAAGAAAGAAAGAAAGAAAGAAAGAAAGAAAGAAAGAAAGAAATAGCACCCAAATTGGAAAGCAAGAAGCAAAACTGACTTTGTTGACAGACAATATGATCTCATATATAGAAAATCCTAAAGACTCCACACACACACACACACACACACACACACACACACAACAGTTAGAGCTAATCAATGAATTCAATAAAGTTGCAAGATACAAAATCAATATATGAAATAAAGAAAACTACTTCATTTACAATAGCATCAAAACCAAAAAATTACTTAAGAATAAATTTAACCAAGGAGGTTTAAGATCTGTACACTGGAAACTATGACTTTGATGAAAGATATTGAAGAAGACAAAAATAAATGAAAAGATATCTTGTGTTCATAGGTTGGAATAATGAATATTGTTAAAATATGCATACTATCCAAAGCAATCTACAGATTCATTGTAATCCCTATCAAAATTACAATGGCAGTTTTCATAGATATAGAAAAATTAATCCTAAAATTTGTATGGAACCACAAAACACCTTGAAGAGCTAAGCAATTTTCAGAAAGAAGAACAAAGGCAGAGACATCACACTTCCTGATTTCAGACTATACTTCAAAGTTATATTTAAAATATTAGGGTACTGGCATAAAAATAGACACATAGACAACAAACGGAACAGAACCAAGAGCCCAGAAATAAACCCTTGCATATACAGTAAACTAATATTTGACAAGGGAGATAAGAATACTCGATGGGATATAAATAGTTCTTTCAAAAAATTGTGCTCAAGGGCTTCCCTGGTGGCTCAGTGGTTGGGAGTCCGCCTGCCAATGCAGGGGACATGGGTTCGTGTACCGATCCGGGAGGATCCCACATGCCGTGGAGCTGCTAGGCCTGTGAGCCACAACTGCTGAGCCTGCGCGTCTGGAGCCTGTGCTCTGCAACAGGAGAGGCCACGACAGTGAGAGGCCCGCACACCGCGATGAGGAGTGGCCCCCGCTTGCCGCAACTGGAGAAAGCCCTCGCACAGAAACGAAGACCCAACACAGCCAAAAAAAAATAAATACATTAAAAAAAAATTGTGCTCAAGAAACCAGATAATCACATGCAGAAGAATAAAACTGGACTCCTATTTTATACCACTTACAAAAATTAACTTGAAAAGGATTAAAGACTTAAACATAAGATATGAAACCATAAAACTCCTAGAAGAAATCCTAGAAAAAAAAAGCTCCTTGACATTGGTCTTTACAACAATATTTTGGATATGACAAAAGCACAAGCAACAGAAACAAAAGTAAACAAGCAGGACTATATCAAACTAAAAAGCTTCTTCACGACAAAAGAAATGACTGACAAAATAAAAAGGTAATCTACAGAATAGGAGAAAACATTTGCAAACCAACTATCTGCTAAGGAGTTAGTATTAAAATATATAAAGAATTCATACAATTCAACAGCAAAACAACAAATAATCCAATTAAAAATGACAGAGGACCTGAATAGACATTTTCCAAAAAGGATATACAAATGGCCAACAGGTACACGAGAAGATGCTCAACACCAATGATTATCAGGGAAATGTAAATCAAAACCACAATGAGAAATATTCCTCAAACGTGTTGAATGGCTATATTTAAAAAGACAAGTGATAACAAGGTTGGTGAGGATGTGGAGAAAAGAGAATCCTTGTGCATTGTTGGTAGAAATGTAAATTGATACAGCCACTATGAAAAAAGTATGGAGGGTACTCAAAAAAGTAAAAATAGAATTACTGTATGATCCAGCAACCCCACTTCTGCATATATATCAAAAGGAAATGAAATCAGTATCTCAAAGAGATATCTACACTCTTACGTTCATTGCAGTATTATTCACAGTAGCCAAGATATGAAGTGCCCATTGGTGGATGAATGGATAAAAAAGATATGTGATATATCTATCTATCTATCTATCTATCTATCTATCTATCTATATCTCACACAACACAGAATATGAATCATGAGAAAGAAGGAAATCCTGGTTTTTGTGACAACATGGATGAAACTTAAGGGCATTATTCTAAGTGAAATAATTCAGACAGAGAAAGACAAATGTTGTATGATATCACTTTTATGTGAAATCTACAAAAAGCTGAACTCAGGAACAGAGAGTAGAATGGTGGTTGCCAGGAGAGATATTGATCAAAAGGAACAAACTTTCTGTTATAAGATAAATAAGTTTGGGGGATCTAATGTACAGCATGATGACTATACTTAATAATGTGTACTGTATACTTGAAAGTTGCTGAGAGAATATATCTTAAATGTTCTCACCACACAAAAGGGTAATTATGTGAGTTGATGAAGTTGTTAACTAACCCTATTGTGGTAATCATTTTTTAATATATGCTTGTACAGAATCATCACTTTGTATACCTTAAACTTACACAATGTTATGTGTCAATTAATCTCAATAAAGCTAGAAGAATAATAATAATTAATACATTTAAAATTCTTCTTCATCCTCAGTTGGGACCTACTGTAAATGAGAAATCTATAGTCCAAGAAGGTTATCACAGTCCTTCTTCTCCCTTGGTCTGACCTAAGGTTTCACTCCCCTCACTTCCCATTTATTATAATCTAAGCTTGTAACCCTAACAGGTTCAAAGAGGTGGGATCAGGAAGGAAAAATCAGGAAATCAAGAAAACTTCTTAAGTAGAACTAATGTAATATGACTTCCTGCTCTCTGAGCTAACAGTGTTTAAAGCTAATTCTTTATCTCACTAATGAATGGTTCCATGGGTTCTTTCCTCGAATGTCAAGATAAGGGCTTTGAGAAGGCAAATTTCCACGAGGACTCTACCTAGGAGGGAAACACTTAGATCCTTGTGCTTAAGAAGAACTCAAGGGAGAATATCAGGCACGCCGCATTCAGCTGTGATTCTGTTTGTTGTCCTGACTCTCTCGGAACAGAATTTATCTGATAAAGGTCTGCTTCCAACCTACATAACATCAGAAGTCTTTAAAAGCCAGACTTGAGGACTTAATATAACTGTGACTTTCCAAAGCTTTCAGAAAGGCTGCCTCTCTGTAAAGAGCTTCCTAATTCATTAAGTGGGATAGTCATTGAGATGTTAAAGTAGATCTGAATCTGAGACACCTGTAGCTGGAGGTTGGAGGGAGACTTGCTTTTCCTTGGATACCCTTAGATACTGGTCCTCTCCCTCCTCGCCCCACCCCCGCCCCTCCCCCGCTTTCTTCCTTTCCCCCCCTTCCCTTTCTTCTTCTCTTTCTCCTCCTCCTCCCCTCCTCCTCCTCCTCCTCCCTTTTCTTCTTCTTCTTCTTCTTCTCCTTCTTCTTCTTCTTCTTCTTCTTCTCCTTCTTCTCCTTCTTCTCCTTCTTCTTCTTCTCCTTCTTCTTCTTCTTCTCCTCCTCCTCCTCCTTCTTCTTCATCTTCTTCTTCTTCTTCTTCTTCTCCTCCTCTCTCTCTCTTCCCACTCAAAAATTATTTTTTATATATACACACACTCAGAACCAGGGTCAATAAACAACAGTGGCGTTTTAACATCATATTCCCAAACAACTAAATTGGACTTGAAAATTGAAAGAAAAAACAAACACTAAGTATATTTGACTTCTCTTTCAGTGTTGTGGGAGATGTATTTTCCTCTGGCTAGTCATTTCCCCTTGAGTCTCTTTATTACTCAACAGTGCTTTTGGGCAGGATTTAAAACAGACTAGGGACTACTCTCTCTCTCACATGATCTGTATCTGGTCCTTGTGAAACACACAAATCCTTTGTCCTATTGAACTCTGCATGCATAGACCCGACCCAATGCGATGAGCTTAACGCTAGGATTAGCAGCTAGGCTGCCCGACTCCAACCCTTTAAATTTCTCAGGAGGAAGTTTAAAAAAAAAAAAAAAAACTTTACCATTTCACTCATTCTGCATGCATGATATATTGAGATCTCTGAATAGTCTCCTTGTAATACCCTCATTAGATAATTGGAGGTGGGGCATTCATAGCCAAATTCTCTTCAAAAATCTTCATGAGTCTTCCTCTTGTCTCAGTCAACTTTTTACACTCTTGATGTGGATAACATATTTTAGAACCATGTAACTACTTTTGGCTATCCATTTTGAAACACCTAAAGGTGTTCTGTCTTCCAACTCCCTTTGCTATCTGATGGCTATTGCCTTAAAGTCTCAGCCAAAACATGCCTTTTAGCATCCTGTTATTAAGAGTTTGAGAAAAGGAGTGAAATAATCAGAGTTATGTTGACAAGGAATTACTCTGGTTGTTCTGCTATAAAATAGACTGTAGTGGTGGAAGAAAATGTGGAAACACAATAAAGCTTTTAGAGTAGTCCAAGTGAGAAGACTAGAGCTGTAAAAAGAAGTTATGTGCCAGATATATTTTCAAGGTAGAATCAGGTATCTCATAAATGATACGAAAAGTGTGAGGAAAAGAGAGAAGTCAAGGGTAACTTCTAGATTTTTATCCTGAGCAATTAGGTTAGGAGGATATCATTAACTAAAGACTGGGGAGACAGAGTGTTTAGAGAGGTAAAGTATTAAGAGTTCATTTTAGACATGTTAAGTTTGAAATGACTATTAAATATCCAGGTAGGAATGCCAAAGGGCTAGTTGGATGTAAAAGTCTAGTCCTCAAGAGAGGTCTAGACATCAGGGCTAAAAATATGTATTTGTACATAATCAACATTTAGGAGATATTGAAAACTGTGGGATCAACTAGTATTACTTTGGAACTGAGTGCAGCTAGAGGAGAAAAGAGAACAAAGAATTCAGTAGCCTTCAGGCACTTCAAAATTCACATGTTACGAAAATGAGGAGGAACTAGCAAATAAGACTTAGAAGGAATGACCACTTAGGTAGATCCCAAAGTCTCTAAAAGGAGAAGCAATTAAGGGAGGGTCATTAGGTGAAATGGTGAAATGCATAACATCCCATTTCCAGATATTTAAAACTTAAGCATTGAGTTATGAGTTAATTTTTATATAAATATGAGTTTAGCTGATGTTTATTTTTTGGCCTATAGTTGTTAAATGCTACAGAATCATTTGTTAAAAATGCTGCCCTTCCATCATTAATTTATTTTGCACCTGGGTAAAATTTTAGTAGGGCATACCTATGCGAATCTATTTTGGGGTTTTTCACAGTGTTCTGTTGATATATGTGTCTATCCCTATGTCAACACCACAGTCTTGACTGTTGTAGTTCTATAATCAGTCCTATGATCAGATTAATTCTTCCTACTTTAGTCTTCTTTTCAAAATTATTTTAGCTATTTTAATACCTTTACATTTCCATGTAAATTTTAGAATAATCTTGTCTACATTTATAAAATATATGGCTAGGGTTTGATAGAAATTTGACTTAGGAATTGAGCTATAGGTTTTCCTATATATCTTTTTGAAGAGAATACAAATATTTATAATGTTTAGTATCCCAATCCATGAGCACAAAATGTCTATTTATTTCTTTAGATCTTCTTTGATTTATTTAATCAGTGTTTTGCAGTTGGTAGTATACAAGTTACATACATGTTGGATTAACACCTAAGTTTTTATTTATTTGAGTGGTAATGCAATTTTTATTTCAACGTCCACATGTTCCACTGCCATATCTAAAAATACAATTGATTTCTGTACTACATGTATCTTGTATCCTGAAATCTTTCTCAATTCACTTATTACTCCTAAGAACTTTTATATAGATGCATTGGGTTTTATCAGTATAGATAATCATGTCATTTATAAATAGGGATAGTATTATGTATTTAATTATTACATAAATAAATTTTTAAATCTTTTTTTGAAAATATAATTTTATTTATTTATCTTTGGCTGCGTTGGGTCTTCGTTGCTGTGTGCGGGCTCTCTCTAGTCGTGGCGAGCAGGGGCTACTCTTCATTGTGGTGCATGGGCTTCTCATTGTGGTGGCTTCTCTTGTTGTAGAGCATGGGCTCTAGGCGTGTAGGCTTCAGTAGCTGTGGTGCACGGGCTTAATTGCTCCATGGCCTGTGGGATCTTCCTGGACCAGGCCTCGAACCCATGTTCCCTGCATTGGCAGGCAGATTCTTAACCACTGCACCACCAGGGAAGTCCCTAAATCTTATTTTATATAAATTTAAAAATAAAAGAATTTCAACTTGAAGGAGGAAACCCATATAGTTGTTGGTTTAATGCACAATATTAAAAAAAAAAAAAGTAGAAAAGATAAATGAAACTAAAAGCTGGTTCTTTGAAAAGATAAACAAAATATCAAAACTTTTAGCCAAACTCATCAAGAAAAAGGAGAGAGACCAAATCAATAAAATCAGAAATGAAAAAGGAGAAGTTACAACGAACACCACAGAAATACAAAGGACCATAAGAGACTACTACAAGCAACTATATGCCAATAAAATGGACAGCTTAGAAGAAATTAACAAATTCT
Organism: Balaenoptera acutorostrata; assembly: GCF_949987535.1. Taxonomy (NCBI): domain Eukaryota; kingdom Metazoa; phylum Chordata; class Mammalia; order Artiodactyla; family Balaenopteridae; genus Balaenoptera; species Balaenoptera acutorostrata. Next base: position 79,075,943 of record NC_080072.1, read on the forward strand.
TAGAAAGGTACACTCTCCCAAGACTGAACCAAGAAGAAATAGAAAATATAAACAGATCAATTACCAGTACTGAAATTGAATCACTAATTTTAAAACTCCCAACAAACAAAAATCCAGGACCAGATGGATTCAAATGTGAATTCTACCATTTAGAGAAGAGAAAACACCTATCCTTCTCAAATTATTCCAAAAAAATTGCAGAGGAAGGAACATTTCTGACCTTGTTCTATGAGGCCACTATCACCCTGATACCATAACCAGGCAAAAATGTCACAAAAAAGGATAATTACAGGCCAATATCACTGATGAACATAGACACAAAAGTCCTCAACAAAATACTAGCAAACAAACTCCAACAATACATTAAAAGGATATACACCATGATCAAGTGGGATTTATCCCAGGGATGCAAGATTTTTTCAATCATCTCCATGAATCAATCAATGTGATATACCACATTAACAAATCGAAGAGTAAAAACCATATGATCATCTCAATAGATGCAGAAAATGATTTTGATAAAATTCAACAATGATTTATGATAAAAACTCTCTAGAAAGTGGGCATAGAGGGAGCATATCTCAACATAATAAAGGCCATATATGACAAACCCAGTTACCATCATACTCAACAGTGAAAAGCTGAAAGCATTTCCTCTAAGATCAGGAAAAAGACAAGTATGCCCACTCTTGCCACTTTTATTCAACATAGTTTTGGAAGTCCTAGCCACGGCGTTCAGAAAAGTAAAAGAAATAAAAAGAATCCAAATTGGAAAAGAAGTAAAACTGTCACTGTTTGTAGATGACATGATGCTATACATAGAAAATCCTAAAGATGCTACCAGACAATTACTGGAGTTCATCAATGAATTCAGTAAAATTGCAGATACAAAATTAACATGTAGAAATCTGTTGCATTTCTATATACTAACAACAAAATATTAGAAAGAGAAATTAAGGAAACAATCCCATTTACCATCACATCAAAAAGAATAAAACACCTAGGAATAAACCTACCTAAGGAGACCAAAGACCTGTACTCTGAAAACTATGACACTGATGAAAGAAATTGAAGATGACACAAACAGATGGAAAGATATACCCTGTTCCTGGATTAGAAGAATAAATATTGTTTAAATGATCATACTACCCAAGGCAATCAATAGATTCAATGCAATCCCTATCAAAATACCAATGGCATTTTTCACAGAACTAGAACAAAAAGATTTTAAATTTGTATGGAAATACAAAAGACCCTGAATAGCCAGAAGAATCTTGAGAAAGAAAAATGGAGCTGGAGGAATTACGCTCCCTCACTTCAGACTACACTACAAAGCTACAGTAATCAAAACAGTATGGTACTGGCACAAAAACAGACATATAAATCAATGGAACAGGATAGAAAGCCCAGAAACAAACCCATGGACTTATGGTCAATCAATCTCTGACCAAGAAGACAAGAATATACAATGGAGAAAAGAGATTCTCTTCAGTAAGTAGTGCTGGGAAAACTGGACAGAGAGGAGAATGAAAACTGGACATGTAAGAGAATGAATTTAGAACATTCTCTAATAGCACATACAAAAATAAACTCAAAATGGATTAAAGACCAAAGTATAAGATCATATACAGTAAAACTTCTAGAGGAAAATACAGGCAGAACACTCTTTGACATAAATTGCAGCAATATTTTTTTGGATTCACCTCCTAGAGTAATGGAAACAAAAGCAAAAATAAACAGATGGAACCTAATTAAACCTAAAAGTTTTTACACAGCAAAGGAAATCATAAACAAAATGAAAAGAAAACCCATGGTCTGGGAGAACATATTTGCAAATGATGCTGCCAACAAGGAATTAATTTCCAAAATAAACAAACAGGTCATGCAGCTTAATATCAGAAAAACAACTCCATCAGAAAATGACCAGAAGACCTAAATAGACATTTCTACAAAGACTACATATGGATGGGCAACAGGCACAGGAAAAATGTTCAATATTGCTAATTATTAGAGAAATGCAAATCAAAATTACAATAAGGTATCACCTCACACTGGTCAGAATGGCCATCACTAAAAAGTATGGAGAGGGTGTGGGGAAAAAAGTACATTCCTACACTGTTGGTGGGAGTGTAAATTGGTGCAGCCATTAGGGAAACAGTATGAAGGCTCCTTAAAAAACTAAAAATAGTTACCATATGATCCTGCAATCCCAATCCTGGGCATATATCCGGAGAAAACACTAATTCGAAAATATACAAGCACCCCTATGTTCATTGAAGCACTATTTATACAGCCAAGACATGGAAGTAACATAAATGTCCATCAACAGAGGAATGGATAAAGAGGATGTGGTATATATACACAATGGAATATTACTCAGCCATAGAAAAGAATGAAATAATGCTATTTGCAGCAACATGAATGGATCTAGAGATTACCATACTAAGTGAAGTTAAGTCATACAGAGAAAGGCAAATATCATATGATATCACTTATATATGAAATCTAAAAAAAAAAAAAATACCAATGAACTTATCTACAAAACAGAAATAGACTCACAGAAATAGAAAACAAACTTATGGTTACCAAAGGGAATACCAGGGGGTGGGGAAGAAATAAATTTGGAGTTTGGGATTAACATATACACACTACTATATATAAAATAGATAAAAAACAAGGACCTACTGTATAGCACAGGGAACTGTATTCAATATCTTGTAATAACCTACAATGGAAAAGAATCTGAAAAAGAATATATATATATATATTCAGTTACATATATGTATATATCGATACATAAAACTGAATCACTTTGCTGTACACTGGAAACTAACACAACATTGTAAATTAACTATACTTCAAAAAGAAATGGTTAAAAAATAAATAAATAAGAATATAGCACAATATTTCATACCCTGCAAGACAGCATCTGGTACTCCCAATGTGTTTTCTTATCAGTGATGCTTTAGCTAAAACTATAAAGGATCAATATAGCATTTTATAAAGCTAGCAGAGAATTCCTTTCTACTATGTCAGTTAGTATATATCCATGTTATCCTATTATTGAAAGAATAACAATGTTTCCCTGAGTCAGTACTAGGAGAGAATTCTCACTTAAAAAATAAATTAAATTAAAAGAAAAAGATGTAAAGAGTTTCAGTTACTTCAGAAACAGAAAGAAGAAAATATATAATTTTGTTTCACCGTCTGCATTCATCTATTTGCTCTACAAAGGACAGCATCTGATGGACAAAGTTGTTCAGATCCAGCCCTGAAATACTCCCCAGTTAACTCTAACAGTGCTTTCAAAAGATGGACTTTGACTTTGCCCATTTAATGAACAAATCCAATCAGACACCCTGTAGGGAAAATGGAAAACAGGTGTCCTTGAGAATGATAAATAACTAATTGGGGAGGGGGCTTGTAAAGCATACCACTATAGAAGTTGTTTTATATTCAATCTCACCACTGGATTTTTTTAGTGGATTGATACCAGGTTTTCCTTGTCCTATGACAAACTTCCAGTTCAAACTGTCAGGAGACAATCCATCACACTGGAATACTATTACCTTTCAACTGAGTCTATGGAATCAGATTCATGAGAAAATAAGTGGCTGTTGTTCAAATTACCTCTGTTTGATGGAAAGCTGAGGTATCATCCACTTATATAAGCATGAATTTCTTGTGTGAAATGGTTTGTTTGAGGTGCCTTTGAATACTAATGCTGAGCGAATGGAAGCTGAATAATCTTCTCTATGTTCAAGTCAACAAAGTAATGCACTGCATTATAGAATAAGAGGGTCAGGGGCTTCCCTGGTGGCGCAGTGGTTGAGAATCTGCCTGCCAATGCAGGGGACACGGGTTCGAGCCCTGGTCTGGGAGGATCCCACATGCCGCGGAGCAACTAGGCCCGTGAGCCACAATTACTGAGCCTGCGCGTCTGGAGCCTGTGCTCCACAAGAGAGGCCGCGACAGTGAGAGGCCCGCGCACCGCGATGAAGAGTGGCCCCCACTTGCCGCAACAAGAGAAAGCCCTCGCACAGAAACGAAGACCCAATGCAGCCATAAATAAATAAATTAATAAATAAATTAAAAAAAAAAAAAGAATCAGAGGGTCAAACACAGATCACTGGAATGGGACATTTGATCATATCGTATAGCCTTTGTAAGATCTTAATCCAAGCATTCCCCTAAATCCTACTAGAATCAAAAACCAATTGTTTATATATAGGTATTGAGGTACATGATTGCTATATAACTAGGGAAATTCACCTGACAAACTCCTCATCACCTCTCAATCCCCAGTTCATATTTCAACTTCTCCATGAACTTTTTTAAATTCTCCACTACTCATCTCTCCCTTCTCTGCTTGCACAGATTCACATCACTTTGATGGCACCTATTCACATTTTCCTACAGTCATCCACTTACAAGTCTATTGCTCACAATCTATAAACTTAATCACTACTCTATTCCCAGAGCACAGGTTAGTCCTACAACATAATGGGTCTGTCTAATCATCTCTAGAATGAATAACTGAATAAATATAGCCATGTGACAAGGTGTAAAGAATCATGCTGTGCAGGCAGCATTTAGCTCACAGCCCCTGGTTAAGTCTTCAACTTATTTTGTTGATAACCTACCAAGGAGGTATATAACCTTGTGCTGTCCTACTGTAGTGGATACTGTTGGTATCTTTCCCTGAACACTTTTACTATTTACTATGTGTTGTACACACACACACCCCCTAACCCCAACCTCGGTTGCTGTGAATGTTGGCTGAGAATAACTCACAGCTGGTATCTTCACCAAAGAAGGAACACATGCCCCTGCAACACTGCAGACCTGACTTATAGCCAGAGACAAAGGGAAATCAAGGGAATTCAAAGGGCTAGAGCTCTGAACTCAAGGTGGGATAGGCTCTGTGGTACCATATGTGTTCCAGAGCTTCCCTAAGGGATAAGACTGAAGCCAATTTCCAGATGAGACTGAATTTTTGCTTCGTTTCTTCCTCTCCAATCCTGTTTTGCTCACTTCCCTCCTGCTTTAGTGAATCACTTGAAGAAGAATCTCTGTCTCAGGTTCTACAATACTTCAGGGTAATTTGACCCAACATAGCTGGTACTGGAAGTTGTTCTTAGAAGCAGACTTTGTGGCCGGAATCTTGGAGTGGTTCACTTGCTGGCTGGATGGCAAGGAGGGCCTATCAGCGGTGGTGGGTGTTCTATTTATAGGTCATGGCATGCTCTAAGGTGCAACTGCTAAAAACTTCATCTTTTCCGGACCCAGAAGGGACACAGGCAAAAGGGAAGCAAGCACTAGCTTGTACAATGTCTTGAGCTTGCAAGATCAGGGAGAAACAACAACTCTAAGGACTATGAAATTTGGTGGCTATTCTAAAATGCCACTGATTCATTGAAGAGAGAAAATGACAAGCTCAAACCTATTAATCAACAATTTAAAGCAAAGTGTGAGAGTCAGAGGGCAGCATTTAAAGCGATACTCACCTCCTGCAGCCAGAGGATAGACATAGAAAATCAGTCACAGGACATAAGTGGAAGAGAAGCAGAGCTTCAGAGAAAGCTGAGTTCTCAGCCCTGGCGAGTCTTCCATGCTGTAGCAAGAGCCTTTATAAGGAAGAAATAGGATCCTGAAACCTGAGATGGGGATGTCTGGATAGATGAAAATCATGCTACCTAACTAATAGAACCAGAATAGGGTTTCTTTAATAATTAAATATCAGAATCCATGGAAATTATTTAAGTATGTTTGGGACATGGGATGCACTTGAAAACATGGCTGGTAGTATTTTTCACTTAGACAAATAAGGTCTGGTCTTCTTTTAAATTTTTCTTTTGGGCAGAACTAATTTGGAAAGATGACACGGGATGTGTTGGCAATTATCTTAATCTAAAACTTTTAAGTGAGATAGCTCTAGATTACACTGACCAATACAGTAGACTGGAACCACATCTGGTTATAAATGAATTATAGTCAATTAAAATTCAATAAAATTTTAAAATCAGTTGCTCAACTGCACTAGGTACATTTCAATTGCTTTGCTCTATAGCCACACGTAGCCACATGCAGCTACTCTGATGGAAAGCGCAGATAGAGGCTGTTTCCATCATCACGGAGCACTGCTCCAAATCATGCAAATTTCATAAGGTAAAAGAAGGTTCTTCTCTGAGAGTGATTTATATGTATAGTAGCTAACAGCACTTATGCCTACATCGGGGTATGTGGACCTTAATTGTATTGCCTTTTTATTCCTCACAGACTGAAATTTTAATGAAACAATCCTTGCAGAACTTTGATCTTGTTGAGTGTGACAAGAAGTGTTAGCCTACACAGTGTCATTAATGAGAATATCACTTATAAGATCTCTATAGTCATTAAAAAACACTTACATTATACTGTCTGCTAATTTTCATTGGGATTTTCCCTAATTATAATAATGCAGTTCTTCAGCTATAATTTGAATATAGTGACAATGCAGAGGCCAACTTGATCGTTTTTCATTTGTTTTGTAATACCATATTAATCCTTTTCCCATTTAATACTTTCTACCATTAATTTTAAATTCTGCCAGCAACTTCCTATATATAGTTTGCAGTCCTTATGTCATTTACAAATGATCACATTCTTTCAACGTAAGTGATTGTATCTCAAATTTAATTTCATCAAGAATAATGTCTGCCTTTCCTACTTCTTTGGCATTTATTCACATTATCTTGAACTGTTGATGTGCAACTGCTGTTACTAGTTGAAGGATAGACTTATTTAACAACAGATAGGCTCTGTGGTTGGCAATATTATAAACTACAGAAGTAATACAAGATTTTGTTTCTTTTTCTGTTTGAAAATGATAAGGCTAATCCTGTCTCTATTCTTTTCTCTAATCCAATCTGGTTTTACGAGCTGTTCTGTATAATCATTATTTATTAATTGCACAAACTTATATTAAACAGCTGTACTGTACTATTAGTAGGACAATTATATTCAAAATTCCAAAATCAGAACGTTTTTCTAAAAATTACTGGATGCTAAATTGGTCATTTGACTGTATTTTTCATCTCCGCAGTTATTTTGTTGTAACTTATGCAGGGCCACAGCACATAGTAGATGTGATCCTTGCCTTTGGTCAGTGATAGGTCACAGGTAAATACTAATCTATAGGATAAATATCCCAAATTTATAAGTTGCATATTAAGGTCAAAAATTCAAATACAGAAAAGTATAAAAAATATATTGCAAAAAATTAGATGAAATAGAAACAGATTAAATGTTCATTCTCATCATGGTTTCTTGTTTTGATGGGTGGGGAGTAACCATGAGAAATCCCTGATGTGCAAAATCTCAAAAAGAAAACCAAACAGTAGTTGAACAACTTTATATGGAACTCCCTCCAAACCCACAAAATGTAGGCAAGTATAGATTTAACAAAGAAACTTGACCTGTTGGGTTAAATAATAATTGTCTGCATGGAGTGATTTAACAACTATTGATCCATCAGGCCAAGCTAGGTTTTGCTGCAGTAATAAATAACCCAATAATCTTAGTGGCTTATAACACAGTTTTATTTTTGGTCAGGATTCATATCTATCAGGCATCAGCAACTGCTTTGCTCTACAACATCCTCACTCCAGGACCCAAGCTTGTGGAGCAGCCATTGTCTGGAATATTGCTTGTCCTGGTGGCAAAGGGAAGAAAGACATGGAAAACCACACACAGGCTTTTAAAGTTTCCCCAGCAAGTAACACATGCCACTTCCACCACACCTCATTGTCAACACCAGTCTTGTGCTCACTCCTAAGTTTAGTAGAACAGAGATGTATAAAACTCCCTCAAGGAGGAGCACAACAGGAAGAGGAAGCAAAATATTTGTTTAGAGTACTACAAACTACCCTAACTCCCAAGGTCAATTCATTCCAAAATGCCAAACACATGTTTTACTGCACTGCCTGATTGTTTCCATGTCATCATATTATCTTAGCTGATTTCCATTAAAATTTAAATATGCTACTTTCTGAAAAGTCTTCAGCCTGAGCTCTGAATCTGAAGAGAAATTTGCAGTTTTCCTGCTGTTCTGCAACAGAGTGTTCCAATTCAGTTTACCAGTAATAAAGCTGATATTTTAATTTGTTCCTAACTTCCGTGTCTATTTCCTATTTCTCCTATGGACCAGAAAATAGGAGGAAGAGGAAGTTGACTGATAGCCTGGGGCCCGACCTCTGTGTGACAGTCTCATTCACAGTGCCTTCTGATCAGAGAATGCTTTTCTCTGCAAAGGAAAGGCATCTGCAAGAGGCTTTCACACACTTTATCCCATTTAATCCTCATAGTATCCCTGTCTAGTATTATTATTGTCATTTAACAGGTGATGATACTGAGACTCAGATAACCTAAGTCAATTGCTCAGAGCAGGGATTTAAATCTTTGCCCTGTCAGCTACTTCACCTTGCCCATTTCCTTTTGTGCCAAAAGTGTAAGCATCCTTTAAGACCCAGGTCTGATGTCATATTCTCATGTAAACCTGCCTTGCTGTCTATCTCCCAAGTTAAGTTAGCACCATCCCTCCCAGCACTGTGTGATTATCACCCCCACCAGACTATGAGCTTCTTTAGGGCAAGTAAGTTCTTATTTACCTTGTATCCTCAAGGCTTAGGACAGTGCCTGTCATGGGCCTCACCATTATTAAGATTAATAAAATGAATGAGTAAACTGTGCATGTAGTTTCAAGCTTGGTCAAAAAATGCTCAAACCAATGTACTAAATCAGATAGGGTACAAATACATTGAACCTAGATAGCCCTGAATAATGGAAGGTAACTAATTGGAAATCAATTGACCTGGATCTTAACTGACTGTGGCTCAGTCACTATCTACTATTGTCATCGTAGCACTTTAGCTTTCATAGCTATTAAGTAAAGGGGTAGGAATTGTCAAGAGCTCAAAAAAGATTTTTCCCAAAGAGGGGATGGCACAGGAAATAATATAAAAAATGAGAGGCCATATGTTTTGGTGGAAAAACAAGAATTTTTTAAGGTCATTGGAGATTGAAATGAGATGGACATTAAGAAAGTGATATGGAAGAAGAAGCCGGATGGTGAAAGATTTCCTTTCCCAAGTTATCAGTTAACTATGAGAAATTCATGAGGCAGTTTCACCCCCAGACCCAGGCAATTGCAGTCCCTACTCTAGACTCCAGACTTCAGAAAGCCCTCTCTTTGGCTTTTGTCCAGCTGACCCGCTCCCCATGGGACAAGGGGTCTGCTGGGACAAGTGAACATGCCCCCCTGGAGCCCAACTCCCAGCCTTTTCCCCACCCCCTTTCACTCCCAATCTCTACAGCCCCCTTCCATCCTTCCACTCTAAACTATACTCTAGGTATTCCTAACCCTGATCTTACTTGCCCAGATGCCCTCAAATCCACTTCCAGGGCCTGCAAGTTTCTTCCCCAGCTCCATCCTCCCAAGCACAGACCATAGTACTGGTGTATGCATCTCTGGGCCTGGGGAGAACCCAGGGGCTGCTGCTGGCTGACAGTAGGGTTGTGGGTAAAGATTAAACATCCAAATGTGAAGCAGAGCTGGGGTTCAAAGAGAAAGCAGGAAGAAGGTAAGGGAGTCACAGGTCACAGGCATGGCTTCTATCTGTACCTTTACCTATGCAAATGTTAGGGGCAGGCTTGTAGGGAGGGCCCAAATTTTAACCATTTCTCATAATTTTTTAAACTATAAGGATTACTTGATTCCTATAAATGAATTAACATAGATATTTGCACTAAAATTAAATTTTAGTGAACTAGTGAATTAAAAAATATTTTAGTGAACTACAAAAATTTTTTTACTAGTTCCCATGCTGAATTAGATTAATTGCTTCACCTGCACTTTCAAGAAAGCGGTCCTTCTGTCTTTTAAAATTTTGTAAGTAAGAACACTAGTTATCCAATATGACAAGAAATCCACTCATCTTGCAAAGGCAGAACCTTAAGTCCTCAGGAGACGCCTCATCATAACAGTGAATGAATTTATAGTGAACAAGTATTTCCTACTCCCTGACAGATTTCAATCTTGACTTTCCTCTAGAACTCAAATTCTTTTTTTGTTTGTTTGTTTTTTATATTGTTTTTTTCCTTCTTAAAAACAGCTTTATTGAAATGTAATTCATATACCACACAATTTGCCCATTTAATATGTGTAATTCAATGGTTTTTATTATATCACTAGAGTTGTGCAGCCATTACCACAAACAATTTTAGAACATTTTCATCACCCCAAAAAGAAACCCCATACACATTAGCAGTCACTCTATTTCCCCCCAAGACCCCCAGACCTAGGCAACCACTATTCTACTTTCTGTCTCTATAGATGTGCCTACTCTGGGCATTTTATGTAAATGGAATCATATAATATTTGTCCTTTTATGACTGGTTTTTTTCACTTAGCATAATGTTTTCAAGGTTCATACATGTGGTATTGGGTATCAGTACTTCATTCCTTTTTAAGGCCAAGTAATACACTATTGTATGGATATACTATATTTTATCTATTCATCAGTTGATGGGCATTTGGGTTGTTTCCAATTTTGGCAGTTATGACTAATTCTGCTATGAACATTTGTCTACTCTGGGCACTTTGAGAGATGTCAATGCTATGGAAGAAAGGTAGGGTTCTGGGGCTGGTGTTCTTTCCCTTGCTGCCTTTTCACTCCTCTGCTCCAATAGATGAGAAACCCCCAACCACAGTTCTTGAAGCTTCTACAGAAGTGTTTCTTTTAGAGGCTTGCTTCTGGTTCTCTCTGTCAAGCTCTGTTCCTTGGTGTTGGGCACAGGAACACAAAAATGGGAAGGCCACCTCTTTCCCCAGCATCATATCAGGAATGTTGAGTACCCCAATGTGATTTCCACAGTAACTCCTTTATGGAACTCAAATTCTTGACCTTGGCTCTGCTGTGCTGAATTGATACTTTGCACAGCTACCTCCAGACTCAGCTCTAACTATAGATATTAGATTTTGGCATGTGCAGAGGCTTCTTTTTATTTCCTTTCCATCCGTGCCCAGCATCCAACAACAACTCCATCCCCTTCTTCAACTTTATTATTTCCCTGTTGTCAGTGGCAGCTGGAGGTGCCTCACCTCCCTAGGCCTCCTAATATGACAGATCAAACATTGCAAATAGCAAACATCTAGTCATAAGAGAAATTAAGTTTTTTGCAATATTCATCAACTTCTCCATGATGAACTATATCCTCTACACCTTGTTTTAAAAGAGGGTCTTAATTTTCTCCTTAATTCTTAGAGGACTAAGTCACACATTTGGAAGATGGAACAGGGCATCCCTTAACCAGGCAGCAACTGTACAGCTTACAGTAATTTTGGAGAAAAGAAGTAGCTGGAGACTCACTGGGAAGTCACAGATGGGCTCTGTGAGTGCTTGATTTGCTTTAACATACTCTTGTGTAGCTGTCTCAACTAGCTTCAAAAAGACAGTTGTTGGAAATGTAGTTTATGATTCATCTAAAAGTATTCACTGAAGCATATGTTTCTTGGTTGTTAATAGTTATTTCGGAGAAAAAATAGGATGTGTGTATTCATTCTTAAAATACTTTACATTCAATTGTGGTTGTAATTTTTGACTGCACAATTCATTCGATGGAAGAACAAGATAGATAGGAAAGATGTCTGTGATTTTTATGGCTTCTTGTTTATTCACCAGGCTCCTAATTCCTTTTCGCCTACACAGTTACCAAGGGGAATTAAGGCTTCTGCTCAATCTGGCATGCAGAAATAACTTCTTCAAATAGGTTTTGCTTTGTGATACTGAAAATGCATCACTGGTGTAACTTTTTAATCAAAACTTATTTCCAAAGTCATTTTAAAGCACAAATTAAACCAGTCTAGATAATGGGCCAATTTTAACATTAGACTATCTTTCAGAGACCCAGTGAAATGAAATGGAAGGCTGAATCTTAGCCCTTAAAACATCATTGGTTAGGGCTTCCCTGGTGGTGCAGTGGTTGAGAGTCTGCCTGCCAATGCAGGGAACACGGGTTTGAGCCCTGGTCTGGGAAGATCCCACATGCCGCAGAGCAGCTGGGCCCGTGAGCCACAATTACTGAGCCTGCGCATCTGGAGCCTGTGTCCCGCAGCGAGAGAGGCCGCGATAGTGAGAGGCCCGCACACCGCTATGAAGAGTGACCCCGCTTGCCACAACTAGAGAAAGCCCTTGCACAGAAACGAAGACCCAACACAGCCATAAATAAATAAATAAACAAATACTTAAAAAAAAAAATCATTGGTTAAATGAAAAAGGATCAGCCAGTGGGGAGGTGAACATAGTATTTCACAGCATGGTGAGTTAGGGAATTCTGTCCTTAGTGATTCCAACCCAATTTTTAAAAATCAATTTGAAGTAAATTCCATGTCAGAGACTTGGGAAACCTACTGATACTCATTAAAATTACTTCCTAAGAAGAATAAGGTGTTCTTTAAATAAAGAACATAAACCTTTGAAGGGAAAGCCAAAAATTGACTTTTAGTTTTCAAACTCAGCTTTATTGAGATCTGCTGAGTTGATTTTTACTTGCTGATGAGGTGTCAGGCTTTAAAAGCTCCTAAGTGGACAAGACGGGTGCCTACATTTATCTCCATTCCAGGCACATGCTCCACTTCCCATTCTCTGTATTAAAGAGAAAAAAATCTTCCTGAGCTTAAAGCTTGCAATGACAACAGCCCTGGCTTTGCCACAAAGCTGAACTGCAGAGCAAAATATTAAGTGCTAAGGGCTAAACCCACCCTAAGGTGATGACTCTTAGTTCATACTGAATTCAATTAGACCAACTTCATTTTCATCATTAAATTATTTTGATGGGAGTCCTATAGCCACTAAGGAAAGAGCCAGCCTTCAATATAATTCACAGAGGAAATGCCCTTGTTTAGTATATAAAAAAGTAAGTGGAATTAGAAGGAACCTCTAGCTCATCTATGGCTCACCATCCCCACCACATCTTGGGCAAATGGATCTTATCATTCCTAAATCATGCTTGACAAACTGATATCACACCGCTCTCCTAAAGCAAGTCACAAGACAATTTGCTATTGCAAGGGAATTAAGTAAGCTTGCACAAAATAAAGATGAAGGAATACCCGGTGGCCATTGTTGTCATAGCTGACTGACCTCCAAGAAGCTGAACCATATATTTAGCCCATATGAGTTATTTAGAAACCACTAGAATTTCCCAGTATGCTGGACACCTAACTGTATCCAAGAATGCCTGCCATTGAGAATTTGTGTATCCACAGAATACATGCGAACATGGCTTTCTCTGTAACTTAAGTCATAAATGACAAAGTAAATATAAGCCCCACAGGTAGCCAACATTAAGAAAAATGTGTTAAAAAGTTTGTGACATATCAAAGGAAATGATTCTCACAAATCCTCTGTGGAGTCAGGTAAAGTAATGTGAACAAAAAAGTGTCATTTATACATACATACAGGCAGCCTGGCTATACCTACATGTGTACATATATACCTACCCACACTGAAAATATGACTAACATTTACTATGTCCCAGAAATTTAGTAAGAGTTCTTGGATATAATATCTCTGGTAATCTGCATGATATTTATTCACATTATTTCACAAATGAAGAGGTTAAATGAGGGCTTCCCTGGTGGCGCAGTGGTTAAGAATCCACCTGCGAATGCAGGGGACACTGGTTGGATCCCTGGTCTGGGAAGATCCCACATGCCGCGGAGCAACTAAGCCCGTGTGCCACAACTACTGAGCCTGCGCTCTAAAACCTATGAGCCACAACTACTGAGCCCACGTGCCACAGCTACTGAAGCCCACACGCCTAGAACCCGTGTTCCATAACAAGAGAAGCCACCATAGTGAGAAGCCCGTGCACCACAGTGAAGAGTAGCCCCCGTTTGCCGCAACTAGAGAAAGCCCAAGCGCAGCAACGAAGACCCACCGCAGCCAAAAATTTAAAAAATTAAAAAAAGAAATAAAGAAAAAGACATGAGAGCATGCATTAAAAAAAAAAAAAAAAGAGGTTAAATGATTTACTCAAAGCCACACGGCTAGAAAGTGATAAAACAAGGATTGGCCCTTTATCTTCTGATTTCAGATCTTGTACTCTTTCCCCTTTATCTTATAAATTAAGTTAGGATATTCTACTTAATTAAAATTAACCATTTATGGGTCACCAATTTTCCAAGGATTTAGAAAAATATACTTAATAATGAAACCTGTGATACTTGAAAACATACCCTCTGTGATGATCTGGCTCTTTTGAAGCTTAGTGTTACATTTGGATTATACGTGGTTTTTACTGCTGCAATCCTGTTGATGTAGACAGTGCAAAATACTTAACCAAATGTGTACAGGCCCAGGATATTCCCTAATAATTTAATTACATTTTTTTAATTTCAAACAAAATCCAAATGCCCACATTTATTTATCACTGGCAGTAAAATTCAGGGAGTTTAGTGAGTCAAATTATTGAAATGCTTTCATTACTCAAATGCTAGACAAATAGAAATGTGAGCACCTGAAGCTGAGGACCTTGTCTTATTTCTCTTTTTCCTCGTGTGTCTAGCACAGTCTTAAAATGTAAAAGAGGCTAAATAAGTATTTTTTGAATGAATGAACATGGAATCAGTAGTGTAAAGTCCTAGTTGGAGTCTCGTAAGAGTCTGTGAATGGACAAACACCATTTATATGCAAAGGAAACTCTATGGTCCCCTAGCACTTGAATGTAATTGAAGCTCATTGTAAAATTAAAAGCAAACATTTATATAGTGTGTTCTATTTGCCAGGCACTGTTTTAAGCCCCTTAAATACATCGATTCATTTACTCCTCAAAATAATCTTATAAAGTATATATTTTAATTAAGTATATAATTTAATATACATACCTCTTCTTTCTTCTCCTAGATGTTAGCCTGCTTAAAATAAAGGATTAGATCTTATTTATCTTGTAACTCAAGCCTCTACCATACTGTTTGGTACAGTCTATGTTGGGTAAGGAAATAAATTTATGAGTAAATGGTTTTTCTCTGTGGTGCAGGTACATTGTAAAATCAGGTCACAGCCATTAATGCCTTCTACACTATACCTAGGAGAAGACTGTTCAAGTTGCAGCTACCACTACAACACTCATACTTATTTTTTCAGCTCTTCAATTCATTCAAGGACCGAGCCATACAAAATTACTCCTCAACCTACCAGAATGGCAAGCCCTTCGAATGTATGCTCTATGCTCTACAGGATCAAAAAGCATAGCTACCTGCATGCAGCTTGTACTTTCATAGGATAAGGTTAGAGTTGATATGTACTTGATGCTAAGCCAATAAAGCAGGTGCCAAGTTGAAATCCTTAGGCATGCCAGAGAGTCAGGAAGTTGGGAGATTAGGCTTATCTTGGGCACATGGCCTGAGTTTGGTTACTGTGAATATAGGTAACACATGCCAATATTTGAGTTGACAAATATTAAAGAGACAAAATCTCTGGGACTGTTTGAAGTCAAAACCCAGTGATGAGATCATGAGATTAAACATGAGTCAACTTGAATAATTTCTTTAGGCAGGAGGATTTGTGCCAGCACCCATTGGTAGGAGGAGGCCAAGTGGATGCAGAGACATACCAACTAAAAGCCTACTACAGAGATAACTGTAGATGTGATGAGATTCATAAGGAATAGACAAGT
Source organism: Balaenoptera acutorostrata (assembly GCF_949987535.1). Classification (NCBI taxonomy): domain Eukaryota; kingdom Metazoa; phylum Chordata; class Mammalia; order Artiodactyla; family Balaenopteridae; genus Balaenoptera; species Balaenoptera acutorostrata. The sequence continues at coordinate 79,091,660 of NC_080072.1, forward strand.
GAAAGAAGAAAAAAATCAGGATTTAGTGACTGAAAGGAAATGAACAGTGAAAGGCAAATAGAGAATAAAGGATGATCCCAGTGGAATGCCAGGAATTTCAATTCTTTGTGATAGGAAGACTTGGCAAAAGTAGGGAACTCTAGAAATAAATGCTAGTTTAGGGGAATGATGATAAGCCCCTATATAATTATATTGAGTATGAGATGATTCATCCAAAATCATACAGAGCAAGAGATCAGAAGGCCCAGCATTTTCCCTTAAGAGTCCACAAGAGAAAGGGGATATTATAATGTCATCTAAGACAAGGGAAGAGAAACTACAAAGAATTTCTCAATTGTCCGATGAATACTTTCAGGTCAATACATTTTTGAGGTGCCCAGTTGATGGCATTAGTATTTTTGCTTTAAAGGAAATTGGTGGACTCTGTCAAACTTGACCACCCTAATCCTCCACCTTACTTCTAACTGAATAGAAATATCCTGCAGTCAGTGACTTTGTTTTCTTCTCCATTATATTCCTAACACATAGAATAACACCTGCTATATAGCAGAACCTCAACACATATTTGTTAAGTACAAAGAAAAGGCAAAATGGGGAGGGATGGAAGGCAGGGAGGGAGGGTGGGAGACAAGAAGAGAGAGAAAAATCTGCAAAATGCTACAGATTTGCAGTAGACCATGAGACACAAAAAACAGAAAATGCTTCTTCAAAGTTCTGGTTTAAAGATCTCTTTATAAGATAAAAGTATCTCTGGCAACATCACACAAAACATAAAATAACACTGATTGATTCAGAATCAGAAACTCATTTGTTTTCCATGCTTTTTTTCCAGACCCACATCACCCCCAGAGGCCTGTTGCTGAGAACTGACAAGGTGAGAAATAACGTCAGGCACGTAAACCATTTAGAAGCACCTCACTTATTTCCTCTTTCCTCACATACACACACCAACACTAATTCTGAACACATTTCACCCCTCAGCTATTTCGTTGTACAATGGGGACAACTTAAGGGGACTTAAAGGTGAAAAATGAATTTTGTACTATTATAAAAAGTTAAAGTCAGCCCATCCATGGCTAAGGTGATACAACTGTAGGTAGTAAATATTCTTTTTATTAATCTGCTTAAATGATCTGGAGAGGAAATTGTCCCACAATAATCTTTCCTTTGTTCATTGGATTTTATGATTGCTTCTTTTAGCCACTAGTCATTAAGGTAAATACAGAACCTACCTCACCTTCTACCATGAGGAAAGTTATGCAATGTGAGGACAAAGGGTTATAGAAAACAGAAATTCTACTTTCATCTAAAAACTCTGAAAAATTCAAGTTCCAAATGCCATTTTTTAATGAAATGTTTAAAACTCAGTTTCAGCTAATATCCTCTTGTTAAGTGGAGGTATGTTCACAACTTTTTAAAAATACTAAAAATACTAAAATTTGCAGTAAAATCTTTTTTTTACCAGAATTTAGCAACCCAGGATCCTCAGTGTTACAGGAAATTGTGTTCATCTCCAACCCTCATGCTAAAAAGCATAGAGAAACAAAAAAGTTACTCCAAATCTTGGTGACCAGGACTCAACCTAGGAGAATAGCAAAGGAAATTTCGAGAATGCAACAAAGAGAGTTTATTTCTATATATGGTGTTAGAGAATGTTCAGTTTCATTATTTTATATGTAGTTTTCCAATTTTGCCAGCACTGCTTATTGAAGAGACTGTCTTTTCTCCATTGTATATTCTTGCCTCCTTTGTCATAGATTAACTGACCATAGGTGCATGGGTTTACTTCTGGGCTCTCTACTCTGTTCCATTGATCTATATGTCTGTAACCATTTGCAGCCACGTGCCTGGACCTAGAGATTATTACACTAAGTGAAGTAAGCCAGACAGAGAAAGACAAATGTCATATGATATCATTTATATGTGGAATCTGAAAAAGAAAAAAAGGTACAATTGAACTTATTTACCAAACAGAAATAGACTCACAGACACAAAAAACAAATCTATGGTTACCAAAGGGGAAGGAAGAGGGAATAAATTAGGAGAATGGTATTAACATATATGTATTGCTATATATAAAATAGATAACCAAAAAGGACCTACTGTATAGCATAAGGAACTATACTCAAAATTTTGTAATAACGTATAAGGGAAAAGAATCTGAAAGAGAATATATATACATATAAAAATACATACTTATATATGTATCTGAATCACTGTGTTGTACACCTGAAACAAACACAACATTGTAAATCAACTATACTTCAATTTAAAATAAAAAAAGAAAATGGCTTAAAATGGTCAATCTTTATTGGTCAAAACTAGAGATTTTGGGACCCATCCACCAATTACTGTAAAATTAAGGGAAATACATTTAGAAATTACTTGTAGTCAATAAGCCTCATATAAAAAGTTAAAAAAAAAAAAAAAGAATTCAATAAAGAGAGGTCCTAAGATGAAAACTATTCAGCAGGCATAGTGAAACAATGCACCTAGACTAGAAAACTGAGGGCTTGTTTCAGAGGGAAAAAGAAACTGGAACCAATCAAGGATTGAAAGTGATTGCCTTTGCGGAAAACTATACCAAGAAGCTCTTGAGAGGTGTGAGAAGAATTAGTGATGGTATAAAGAAAACTATTCAAATGAATAAGGAAGAAAATTATTATTACCTTCAGGGAAAGGAAACATAACCATAGTGCACCATAACACTCAGCTGAGAGTTGCATTTGTATAAGCATAGTATAAAGACTTAAAAACTGATTACTAATTTAACCAATAATTGTAACAAAACTATATTGGAAAATACATTTTCATCCTCCTTAACAGAAAATCAATAGATAATGTGGAAAACAGATGAATCAAAATACCCACAGGCACCAAATCTGGATGCTAACATAAGGGAAAGAATTATTAAGTGAAAAAAATGAAAGGAGGAATGCATATTGTGAGATAAATTTGAGCAAAGTAATGGTGGTGGGAAGTGCAAGTCATGAGAGGGAATTGTGGGAAATGAGGCAATCATTCTGTGGATGGTCTTGCATGCCAGAATAAGGAGTTGGAATATTTCCCTTTAGGCCCTAGAGAACCACTGAAGGCTTGAGTAGAGGAGTAACTTGATGAAACTGATGTTTTTCAGAATCTGAATCTGACCTCAGTATGTTAAATGGTTTGGAAAAGAGAGAAACTAAAAGTTGAAAAATCAGTTTGAAGCTATGGCACTAGTACAAGTAGTTGATTGACAATACAGGCCTGTCCCCTCATGAACATATAATTATGGAAATTTGAGATTTGAAATACTACAACTTTATAAAAAGTACAAATTAATCAAGAGTGGAGAATTTCTTAGTGGAGTATTTGATATACTGCAACAGAGTACCAGTTAGTAAGTGATATGGTGTTAACTGAATAGTTTAGCTTGTTCATCCCCCTGACCATCAGGTAATATCACCTTGTTCAAAGAAGAATTCTATTTGTTAGATCTCACATCTTACATAAGAAAAGGTTGTAATAATTGCTGTTGTTGCTGTTATTGTTCTCAGTTTTTTACATAAAGAGATTAACCCTTTAATAACACTATGTAGGTAGTACTATTATTCTCATGTTTCAGGAAGGTAAGATACACAAAAGTTAACTAACTTGCCCAAAGTACAATAGCCAGTAAGTGTTAAAGGTGAGATTTGGATTCAGGCAGGCTATTGCCAAGAGCTCACGCTCCTGGCCACTCTACTAGATTGCCTCTTATTCAAATAAGGGAAAATTAAAGGTAAAAAGATTTCTCTTGGCTTCTTATTTCAGTTAATCAATGTTTTCCTATAAGAAAAAACATAAACATGTGAGGACTCACATCCAGTTGGCCTTTTTTTCCCTCATTTGTAAAATGGCAAAAATAATAACCATGTCCCTGCGGGGCTTTTGTTAGCATTATGGTAGACAGAGGGAAATCATAGCCCCAGTTCTTTATATATCTTATTATACCATGACTTCCCTTGCTGATTCTGGTCTGGTTCATGTGTTATGGGTGGAATTGTGTCCTTCCTGAAAACATTCATATTTTAAACAAAAGCTCCAGTATCTCAGAATGTGACTGTATCTGGAGATAGGGCCCTCTTAAAGGTAATTAAGTTAAATGAGGTTGTTAGAGTGGGCCTTATCCAATCTTACTGGTATCCTTGTGTGAAAAGGAAATTTGGACACACAGAGAGACACTTAGAGATGCAAATGCAGAGAGACAAGACCATGTGAGGACACGGTGAGAAGGCAGCTGTCTGCAAGTTAATGAGAGATACCTCAGGAGAAGCTAAACCTGCCGACACCTTGACCTCGGACTTTTGGTCTCCAGAATTGTGAGAAAATTAGTTTCTGTTTTTTAAGGTACCCGGTAATGGTCTTTTGTGATGGAAGCCCTAGCAAGTGACAAGTACCCTGTGTTACTTGCTTTGACAAAAAGGATATTAGTACATGTAATACAAACAGAAACTGGAAAAAACACACGTCTTTCTACTTACCCTCATTCCTGTTCTTTGCCATCATCCTAAGAATATGCTCAGTAGCTTCTAGAAGAATGAAAAACAAATGGAACAGAGCTGAGTGACCATAGATAAATCTACCCTAAGTCATCCAATAACTAGTCAACTCCCAGATGGATGACCAAGATCAGTCACTACCACACCATGCTGAATCCAGCCAAAAACACCTATAAACCTATGACCTAAATATTTGATTATTGTTTTAAACTACTGCTTTGGGGAGAGCATGTTATACAGTATTATTACAGCAATAGATAACTGATACAAGCATCAGAAATGGTAGACAGTCACATGTTACAGTGTAGCAACTCATTTAATTTAAATTAGGCTTTTACTTGACTTTTTTTTTAACATCTATTGGAGTATAATTGCTTTACAATAGTGTGTTAGTTTCTGCTTTATAACAAAGTGAATCAGTTATACATATACATATGTCCCCATATATCTTCTCTATTGCATCTTCCTCCCTCCCACCCTCCCTATCCCACCCCTCTAGGTGGTCACAAAGCACTGAGCTGATCTCCCTGTGCTATGCAGCTGCTTCCCACTAGCTATCTATTTTACATTTGGTAGTGTGTATATGTCCATGCCACTCTCTCACTTTGAACATGACTATGCTTTAAAGGAGGCTGAAGTGAACAAATAAATCCTATGCCAATGTACTCACATCACATGTGTAGATAAAGCTCTAGTAATTAGAAGAAAGTGATCAACTAAACCATTCATTTCAAATGTATGGGAATTGATAAGAATATAAGATTTCATTCTTTTAAAGGATGTACATGTCCATTACAAATTATTTTAAATGTTAACAGGCCTCATTTCCCTTATGTCATTAGTAAAGAAATTCACAATTACCTGTAGGTTCATTAAATAAATCAATCCTCTAATTCTTTCAAATTAATTATCATTAGTACAGATGATTGCTGTGGTCACAGTAAATAAAGCTATTATCAACTGCCAGCCGTGCTTCTCTCAAAGCAAGATTTTGTTTACATTGCTTAAAAAGGAAGGCTCAGAAAAACACATAGGCTTGGTTTGAGAAGAAATTAGAAATGATTATTCAAATCAACTCTTTCCCCAAAGAATGTAATGCTTGAATCCTCCACAGCATGCTCAAATTTTTGTTTTTCAACAGTTTCAATATGAGTCCAAACAGGAGAGAGAAACCATAACATGATACAGAGAATTTTATTGTAGAAATCATTAAGCAATGATAAGAGAGATACTCTAAGATGCAAAGAAACTCCATAGGACACCCTAGGACTGATAGAAAATACCCTAGAAAGGACAAACCTGAATGGAGTTACCTCCCCAAGGAGAGGATTCAGACTTTGTTACAGAAGGTGTGGTTGTCCACTGGATGGCAGAAAAGTTTGTTGTGGTACTTAAACCAGATCTGGTCCACAGTAACTGGTCAAATAGGAAGTAATTTTCCAGGACACAGAGAGTCAAGGTGCCACTCTGAGCAGGTGGTCCAGAGCCCATGGTAACATGTTGGGAAAGCCACAGAAAGGTGATTGATTGCCAGACAGCATCAGGTCTACAATGTCAGAGGAACCATGTCTTCCTGCTTCATGGCTGGGGCAGGGTACTACCAGATATCTTCACACTCACATGGCTGACCATCCATGCCATGCAGCCTCTGGATCCAGTGAGAGATGCCCCATCTTCCTGCAATATCCCTGTAGCACCCTCTATTCAGGAAGCTAACATCATATTCACTGTAAAGAAGAGCTGGTTTAAGGAATTCCATTCATTATCCCAGAGCAAGTTTCAGAGCAAAAAAGGTGAATGTGGAGATGAGAGACAAAAACTGATAACTGGAGTACCAACCAAAGCTTAAACACTCACTGCTAAGAGGATTCAACACTTCCCAAATAAAAAAATTATTTCAATAATAACTGTAGTTTTTAATCTCATTTCAGATTTTTTTTTAACGTGTAAAGATAATTTACGAATCTAACAAACATGATAATTTCTTTCTGGATATTTTATGGTATTTCCAAATACAAACACAATCTAAATTAAATTAACAATTTCTTGTGGAATGATTCTCATCTAGTAGCTAAAATTTTCAATCAATAAAGTACAGCATAGAATTATAACAGAGATGAAGAAATGAAAAATATGTAATGACCTTTTATGTGTTGAAACTTAATAAATATATCTAACTATTCAAAGAATTAATTAAAATATCTATTTCTAATGTATGGTTGTAATAAACCTTCCTTAGAATTATAAATGTAATGTTCTACAGAACTGGTTCAAGTTCACTTAGTATTCAGCATAACTGAACTCTATATTCTCAGAGGAGATAAATGCTAGTATCTTCATGGCAGTGAGAATACAGGATTTCCCCCTAAAATTTCTCTGTATTAGTTTGCTAGGGCTGCTGTAACAAAGTATCACAAACTGGGTGGCTTATACAACAAAATTTGTTGTCTCACAGTCCTGAAGGCTACAAGTTCAAGATCAAGATATCAGTAGAGTTGGTTTCTTTTGAGAACTGTGAGGAACAATCTGTTCCATGCCTCTCTCCTAGCTTCTGGTGTTTTGCTGACAACTTTTGACGTTTCTTGACTGGTACACACATAACTCCATCCCTGCCCTCATCTTCACATGGCATGCTCCCTGGGTGTGTATCTATCTCTGAGTCCAAATTGCCCCTTTCTACAAGAATACAGTCACCACTGGATTAGAGTCCACCCTAATGACCTCACCTTAACTTGATCATCTGCAAAGGCTCTATTTCCAAATATGGTCACATTCTCGGGTACTGGGGGTTAGGATTTCAACATCTTTGGGGGGTTACACAATTCAATCCACAACATTCTCCTTATACCTTAAAGCCAGCAATTTCCACAGATCCCAGCTTCCCTTGTGCCAGGGGCTTCCATCGTATTTTTAAGCCTCTCGAGCTATGTCCTCTCATAGGGTTCGTATTTGATTGACCCACCAGTAGCAATGAATAGTTAGTGAATAGACTCATGTTTAAGACAATCAACAGAGACTCATCCACAAACCATAGTAAAAACCCACTTATTAGAAGTTCTCCAGAGGAACACACTTGACTATCCAACCAGCAAAATTTTCTACTTGAGAAGAAAGCCATTAGAGCAACCAAAATTAGAGATGAGAAAAACACTTACAAAGGATTATGGGAAGAAAATTAGGCAGAACTCTTCTGATTTCAAGCAACAGAAACCAAATTTACACTGACTTATGTGGGGAAATGGGAAGGGAGTGATGATATTAAACGGTTTGTGTAATTAAAACATGCAGAATTGAGAACAGCTAGATAGGGGAGTTGAGCAGCTACTGTTAGGACTCTCCTCCAACTCTTGTCCCTACAATTTTCTGTGATGGCTTTATTCCAAGGTTTCTCAACCTCAGCACTACTGACAGTTTGGTGTGAATAATTCTTCATTGTGGGAGTTGTCTTGTGCAGGATGTTTAGCAGCATGCCTGACCTCTACCCACTAGATACCAGTGACACTTGTTCCCAAACTGTGACAACAAAAATGTCTCCAGACACTGTCAAATGTCCCCTGCAGGGCAAAATCACCTCTTTTTTCAAGTGGTGACCTCAGGAACCATTTAATCTATAGTACATCTACTGATTTAGCAATTCCTATGTAAAGAGAAAGGCTTCCTTTCAAATTGTCTAATAATAGTCCTAGGCCTGATGCTTGGAATCTTGTGTTTATCTCAAAAATTTTTATTATTATCTTAAATATTTTATATTTATAATGTTTGTAGACATGAGCATAGGACAAGGACTCAGGATTCTATAATAGTTCAAAGCTTCTAAACATATTTTCTATCCTTAATGATACTTTATCCTAATTTCCATAGCAAATTCTATCAATTAATGTGAAAGAGTTTCTCTTCTACTAGTTGTACTTAATTTTCTTCTTAGAAGTTTGACTTTTACCTCAACTTCCAGTGTCTATAGTATTTGGGGTCTGGGATGGTCATCTACTTAATATGCTTTTAACCTATTACACCAGCAATTTCATATGGTTAATACTAATGCAAATTAGGATATTGGTTTGACTGCTTTAGCAAAGAACAAAATACGTTGATTAATTAAGAACAAAATATACCTTTTCCTCACACAAAACTCTAAGCTGATAGACAGTCCAGGGGATAGAGAGGCCCTGCTTCATGCAGTCACCCAGAAACCCAGGTTCTGACTATCTTGTTTATATGCCATTCCCATCTCCACAGGTCAAAGCTGACTCACTGTCACCATGCCTGCATTCTAGCCTGTGGGAGGGGAAAGAGGAAGTGGAGGTTTATTTTGAGGGCATGACCCAGAAGTTTTTCACATCAGTTCCACTCTCATACCACTGACTCCGAGAAGTCACATGAAACACCTGGTTGTAAGCAATGCTGGAAACAGGGGTTCTACTAATAAAAGGAAGAAGGGAAAATGGATAGTGGAGGACAATTAATAGCTTCTATTGTGCCCTGGTACTAGCAAAACTGCAACTGGGGGTACCGGTGGAGTCAGTTTAAAACTCAGAAGAAATAAAAGGGAAACAAAATATATTAAGAGCACAGAGTCACACTTCAGAGATATTGTGGGTTTAGTTCCAGACCACCACAATAAGCAAATATCACAAGAAGCAAGTCACAGGTATTTTTTAGTTTCCCGGTGCATATACAATGTTTATGTTTACACTGTACTGTAGTCTATTAAGTGTGCAATAGCATTCTGTCTAAACAATGTACATACCTTAGTCAAAATATGCTTTACTGCTGAAAAATGCTAACAATTTTCTGTGTCTTCAGCGAGTCATAATCTTTTTGCTGGTGGAGGGTCTTGCCTCAATGTTGATGTCTGCCTACTGATGGAGATGGTGGTTGCTGAAGCCTGGAGTGGCTATGGCAATTACTTAAAATAAGACAATGAAGTTTGCCACATTGATTGACTCTTCCTTTCACGAATGATTTCTCTGTAGCATGCACTGCTGTTTGACAGCAAATTACCCATAGAACTTCTTTCAAAATTGGACTCAATCTTTTCAAAACCTGTTGCTGCTTTATCAATGAAAGTTATGTAGTATTCTCAATCTTTTGTTATCATTTCAACAATCTTCACAGCATCTTCAACTGAAGTAGATTCCATCTCAGGAAACCACATTCTTTGCTCAGCCATAGGAAGCAACTTCCCATTAGCTAAAGTTTTATCATGAGATTGCAGGAATTCAGTCACACCTACAACCTACACTTCTAATAAGTTAGTAATAGTAAGTTCTTGAATCCCTCAAAGTCAGCCATGAGGGTTGGAATCAACTTCTTCCAAACTCCTATTAATATTGATATTTTGACTGTTTCCCATGAATCACAAATGTGCTTAATGGCATCTAGAATGGTGAATCCTTTCCAGAAGGTTTTCACTTTACTTTACCCAGATCTAGCAGAGGAATCACTATCTCTGGCAACTATGTAACTCCCTTAAAAAGGGAGTTTGGGATTGACATATACACACTGCTATATTTAAAATAGATAACCAGGGAATTCCCTGGTGGTGCAGTGGTTAAGAATCTGCCTGCCAATGCAGGGGACACAGGTTCGAGCCTGGTCCGGGAAGATCCCACATGCTGCAGAGCAACAAGGCCTGTGCACCACAACTAGTGAGCCTGTGCTCTAGAGCGCACCGAGCCACAACTACTGAAGCCTGTGCACCTAGAGTCTGTGCTCTGCAACAAGAGAAGCCACCGCAATGAGAAGCCTGCGCACTGCAATGAAGAGTAGCCCCCGCTCTCCACAACTAGAGTAAGCCCGTGGGCAACAATGAAGACCCAATGCAGCCAAAAATAAATAAATAAATTTATTTATTTATTTATTTATATATTTAAAAAAATAATAAAATAGATAACCAACAACAAGGACCCACGATATAGCACAGGGAACTCTGCTCAGCAGTCTGTAATAACCTAAATGGGAAAATAATTTGAAAAAGAATTGATACATGTATATGGGTAACTGAATCACTTTGCTGCACACCTGAAACTAACACAACATTGTTAATCAACTCAACTCCAATATAAATTAAAAATTTAAAAAATATGTTCCTGAAATAATGACTTGAAAGTCAAAATTACTACTTGATCCATGGGCTGCAGAATGGATGTTGTGTTAGCCGGCATGAAAGCAACATGAATCTCATTGTATGCCTCCATGAGAGCTCTTGGTTGACCATGTACATTGTCAATGAGCAGTAATATTTTGAAAGGAACCTTTTTCTGTGAGCAGTAGATTTCAACAGTGGGTTATAAATATTCAGTGAACCATGTTGTAAACAGATGTGCTGTCATCCAGGCTTTATTGTTCCATTTATGGAGCACAAGAAGTATAGATTTAGCATAATTCTTAAGGGTCCTAGGATTTTCAGAATGGTAAACGAGCATTGGCTTCAACTGAAAGTCATCAGCTGCCTTAGCCCTTAACAAGAGAGTCAGTCAGTCTGCCTGTTGAAGATTTGAAGCCAGGCGTTGACTTCTCCTCTCTAGCTATGAAAGTCCTAGATGGCATCTTCTTTCACTATAGGACTGTTTTGTCTACATTGAAAATCTGCTGTTTAATAAAACCACCTTCACTAATTATCTCAGCTAGATCTTCTGGATAACTTGCTGCAGCTTTTACATCAGCACTTGCTGCTTCACCTTGCACTTTGATGTTATGGAGATGGCTTCTTTCCTTAAACCTCATAAGACAACATCTGCTAGCTTCAAACTTTTCTTCTACAGCTTCCTCACCTCTCTCAGCCTTCATAAAATTGAAGGGAGTTGTTAGGGACTTGCTCTGGAATAGGCTTTGGCTTAAGGGAATGTTCTGGCTGGTTTGATCTATCCAGACTGCTAAAACTTTCTCCGTGTCAGCAATAAGACTTTCATTTTCTTAACATTCATGTGTTCACTGGAGTATAACACTTTTAATTTATTTCCTTCAAGAACTTTTCCTTTACTTTCACAATGTGGCTGTTTGGTGCAAGAGATACAGCTTTCAGCCCATCTCAGCTTTCAACGTGCCTTCCTCACTAAGCTTAATCATTTCCAGCTTTTAATTCAAAGTGAGAGTCATATGACTCTCCCTTTCACTTGAACACTTAGAGGTCATTGTAGGGTTATTAATTGGCAGGTCATGGTGTCCAAAACTTTTACAATAGTAACATCAAAGATCACAGATCACCATAAAAATTATAATAATAATGAAAAGTTTTGAAATATTGTGAGAATTACCAAAAAGTGGCACAGAAACATAAAGTGGCAAATACTTTTGGAAAAATGGCACCAATAGACTTATTTGATGCAGGGTGCCACACACCTTCAATTTGTAAAAAACGCAATATCTGAGAAGCACAATAAAGTGAAGCACAATAAAACGAGATATGACAATATTTACATGCTGGGTGCTTATACCTAACTACCATAACAATTATTATTATCCCCACTTTATAGATAAGGAAACTAAGGGTTAAAGACATTAAATGTCTTGCCCAGAGACATAAAGCTGTAAAAGTAAAGCCTGGTTTAAAATCCAAGTTTATGAATCTGATTTTCTTCTTTAACCCACAGTACACAGTAGCAGTCCTTCCACATTGCATGTCTCAGTGGTGGGCTCACATGTCAAATGTAAAGTGAGGGAAATTAATGACACTCAAGTTAAATATCACAAAAATTCAACTCCCAAATTTTTAAAATCTATATTTTCTTACCCAGCAGAATTATATAAAAATGTTAAGTTGAAAGAACTCTGAGACTAATCTAAAAATCTAATCTTATTTTCTCCCTTTACAATAGAGATATCTCCAGCAGGCATCACGGTCAAAAGCCCATCTATCACCTTTTGTTATCTTTTCTATATCTGAAATGTCAGAGATGTATCTAGTCCTGAAGTCCCTACTCTCATGGAGCTCACAGTCTAAAAGTGAAATAAAGCTGTAGAAACTCACTACAACACTATCTGAAGAGTCTTCTAGGCCATCAGCAAAGGGCAACGTATAACCACTGCCCAGAGGATGGAGTCAGATGCAGTTACTGGGTGAGCAGAGACTGGAACCCAGGTCTCCCCCACTGAAATACCTGAAACCTGGTTTGTAAGGATATTCAGAAGAAATTTAAGAGATTTAAACTTAAGATTAAATTTGCTGCACCATAATATAAGGATGGGTCTAATTTTTGACTAGTTAGCTATCTAGGAAGCAACTTTTATTGTTCTTCAAAAAAAAATCATATTCATTTTAGAGCTTAGGAGCCAAAGACTCAGACAATAAACTGATGCAAAAATGATTTTCTAAAAGGTATAATTCAAGGGCATTTGATCTTTGTAAGCCTAGTAGTCCAATTTCTGCCTTAGGCTTTCTCAATAAATTTAATGCAGAATACTGTAGTGTTATGAATTAAAGCTGTGGATTATAACCCAACTGAGTTGAATTCCTAGTCCTACCTCAATGAGAAATGGGTAGCATTTGGCATATTACTGAACCTCCTAAGCTAGTTTTGCATTCTTAAAGTCCCTATCTTACCTCGCGGTGTGAAGTTGAAAAGAGATAATACACTGCATGTGAAGCACTTGGTACAGAGCCAGGTATGTGGTGAGCACTCAGAGGTTGCCTGTAAGTTGTATTGGTTTTTCCTTTGGTTGTATAAGTTTTCATTCAGTTCCTTGATCAACTCTTGTGATCCCACTGTGCATGGATGAAGAGAGAGGGTTGTGTTTCTAAGTTTTCTGTCATTGTAAGAGTTCTTCCAAACACCGTCTAGTTAGCCCCATATTCCTGATCACAAGACAGGCTCAGGGTCTACCTAGATTTTTTTCAGGTGAGCCAGCATCCCCAGGATTCATTCATTCATTTATCCATTTAATAAATTTACAAATATTTATTAAGCATTAACCAGGCAAAGATCTTTGTGCTTAGACAACACAAAAGTAAACAAGTGCATAATTCAATAAATAATTTTTTTGGAGAGTGACAAGTGTAATAAATTAGAGCACTGTGTGAGAGCAAGATAAGGAAGATATGGTTTAGATACAAGGTGAAAGAAATCTGCTGTGAGGAGGTGAGAGCAAGATAAGGAAGATATGGTTTAGATACAAGGTGAAAGAAATCTGCTGTGAGGAGGTGACATTTGATCTGAGACTAAGGATCTAGGTCATGGTAAAGAGTCAAGGGAAAGCATTCCAAACACGGGGAACTTCAAGTACAAAGGCTCTAATTCGGGAATAAGCTTGATATATGCAAGGGGAAAAAATAGCATTGTGACTTATGATAACCTTGGCAGGAAATGAAATCAAAAAGTTAAGTAGGATTTAGATCATGTAGGGTCATATAGACTGTAGTGAGAAATTTTGAATTTGATTCTAGGTGTAACTGGAAGCCTTTAGTAAGATTTATTTCTAAGATACTTGAATGTTCTAGTGTTCTGTAGTGCTATAATTTCTGTGATTTTTTTTAAGAAGTCCAGGTCCAATGGAAGTCAAACTGTTTCACTACATTTTTAAATCACTTTTATAGTGATTTAGCAATTTTAGTTAGCTACAGTATTTACAGTTAAACTAAAAAGTGTCCTATAATTATCTGTCATTGGAATAAAACTCTGAGATGGGTAACTTCTAAGCATAAATTGGAAGCTATTTTTCAATTACACAGAACCTCCCTTAGCCAAAGGTATGAAATGCCATGCCTAAGAAAGAAAAATCTATGATCTGTCTCAACAGTTCTCTCTCTCTCCATAAATCTAATGAAAATGAAATGAGAAAAATAAAATAAAATAGTAACTTTTTCAGAATACATATATATTAGAAAATCATTCCATGTAAGGTGATTATATTCCAATTTTGAATAACAATAAAGCATTAAAATATGTTGAAGTTTCACAAATCTGTTTCTTCAATTGAAAACTCTTGAGCTCCAGACCCATATTTCCCTCTCCAAACATGTAGATCTGGCACTCAACTACTTCAAATTCTATACATCAAAAATTATTTTTCCCACCAAACTTACCCTTTCCCTTGCCTTCCTTATCCCATTTGATGACTTTGATATCTAGCCAGTTACTCTAAGGACCAGAACTCTGAGTCTTTCTAAACTAACTCAGCATTACCAACAACTTCCAGTACTTAAAAATATTCAAATTTCTTCACATTGATATCATGACATCTGCTAGTTCTCCTCCATGAAATGGGATTCCCTTCCTTGTCTTGCCAGTGAGCTCCTACCTATGCTTCCAGGTCTACCTCAAATTTTCCTCCTCTCTAACATAGGAATCCCATGGATAGCATAAGCAATCAATTGCTCAAAGTATACCCACTGATTTCCCCCCTTCTTCCCTTTTTTCTAATTATCTTTAAAACCAATACACACAAAAAAATTATATATTCTTCACATTTTTAGAAGTTCATGCCCAGTTTTAGCAATTTTCACAATATTCTATAAACGTTTTAATTGTCTTCCACACCAGATGATGAAACTTCCTAAGGTTCTGCCCAATTCATCTTTAGAGAAACCCAATATATTAAGTACTAATGGGTAAGTATATTAAAGTAAACGGCTGACCAGTTTCCTGTTAACCATTTCCTACCATCCCTTTGCCTTTCTGGAAGAAATATCTCAAATATTTTTTCTTAGAATTTTCAATTGACATTTGTTTAGAAGAATATTCAGATAGGAAATACAGCTTTGGGAAGGTGGCAAGAGATGTGGCCAGAGAGACAGACAGGGAGGGAAGATCCTGTCCACCCTCATAAGGGTTTTGGGCATTAGTCTAAGAAGCCAGTGAATGTTTTAATTCAAGAGGGTTACATGATCTGATTTATATTTTTAAAAAAGAACTCGGCTATATGGAAATTTGGATTTTTAAAAGCCTTTGCCAGTTAGAAGGCTATTGCAATAGTCCAGGCAATAAATGATAGTGGTCACAGTGGAAAGAAGGAGATATAGACAAACTGCATATTTTGTTGCTGTAATAGATATGTAGGTGATGAAAAAGGAGACATCAAAGATCATTACTAACAGGTTTTGTCTTGCTCAATTAAGTGAAGACTGATACCATTTACTAAAGAGGGAAAGAGAGGGTGAGGAATAGTTTCAGAATAAAATAAAAAACTGCTTTTATACACATTAAGTTGAAAATGACTAGTAAAAATCCAGATCTAGAGCTCAGGATGAGGTTATGGCTAAAGAGATACACTTGGGATTCATTAGCATTTGGACTGGATTAAATTTATAGTTCTAGATAGAATTGCCTAGAGAGAAAGTCAGATGAAGAGGAGAATGGATGGAAGACTCAGCAATGAACTCTAGAGTCCTCCCATATTTAGACATAGATAAAGGTAACAATGACAAAAAAAAAAAAAAAAGAGAGAGAGAATAAAGGGACAGTGAAAGAGGCAGAAAACCAAGAGGAAGCAGTGTAATCATAGCACACTAGTTAGCACTACAGCAAGCAACTTTTACACAGTCCTGATCATGTAAATCTGGCTGTTGTCCACATTTAGAATCAGCTTCTAGAATATTTTGGCTATGGTTACAAAATAAAATGTATAGCTTATTAATCTTGAAAGTATTATAAATGTAGAATTATAGCAAGCAGAAAATGGTCAGGAAAAAGAGAGAAAAGTGTGAGAGTGCTAAAATCTTCACTTACAAAGTGGAAAGAAATGAAATAGTGGTGAAACAGAACAGGCAAACTATTTTGAAATGTTGATGTAACTAGCAGAACTGTAACTAAAAAAATTTAAAACCCTTCAAGTGGACATAGAAGGGATAGGTATAGGGAAGTGTTCCTTCTCATTTTTAATCCATCCATACTATTCGATTTTTTAATCATGTGTAGGTTTTACTTTGATGTAAGTAAAAATTTTAATTTAAATAGTGATTCCAGAGACTCAGTGGCAGATGTGGGGCTGGGGGTGAATAAAATTAAATTAAATTTATAAGGCTAAGATGTTCTGACCCAGAAATTCTACTTCTAGTAATATTCTCCAAAGGAACATTCAGAAATGAGGACAAAGATTTATGTTCAAGAACGTTTGCTGCAGTATTAATTATAATAGTAAAAGGTTGGAAACTACCTACATAATAAATATTTGGAGATGATTTAAATAAATTATAGTTTTCCCATACAATAAAATATTAAACAGCCACTAAATCATGTTTGAGATTATTTGGGAGCTTATGTAATATTCATATCACATTATTATTCTAAGGGAAAATACAGGATTAAAAAACTCTGTGTGTGCACATGTGTGTGCATGCACATATGCCCAGAATTGGATACCCAGAAAATATATGGTTCAAGAACAAGAACCAACATTTCTGTACAAAACTTAGAATTTACTACCAACAGACCCTCTCTAAGAAACTTTTTAAATGTGTACTTCTAAAAGAGAGTAAAACTTTAAAACTTTTTTGAGTTTAAAAACTTTAAAATGTGTACTTCTATAATTCTAAAAAGGAAGTCTAATTTAGAAAAGCAATGGTAAAGAAAGAAAAATTTTAAATATGTGGATATATCCACATGAACATTGATAGTGGGCCTGAAAACAATAGAACTAAAATCCTCGTAGGAAAAATGTACAGTTTGGAAGAAAAAGATGAGTTACAATGTTCTAAGTCCTTTGGGGAAGAAGGTAAAATTATTAGAGATTTTAATACATGCATACTAAAATGTCTAAGCTAATCGATGGAACAATATACAAAATTTATAGCTTCCAAAATAGTTTAGGAAAAAAATGGGATAAGGAAGGAACAACTACTTGATTTTTTAAAAATTCAAGAAAAAGAAGAAAAAAGTATAAAATCAGAAGAAAAAAAGCAGAACTAAAGTACAAAACAAAATGGTAAAAATTAATATAAATATATTGAATCATAATAAATATAAATGTACTAGACTCAAGAGTTAAAACACAAAATTATGAGATATGTTTAAAGTCTAGTTAAAATCCATCTATGAGAAACAAAACATGGTGCCTCTATTCTAACAAGAATGTCATGGGACTGATTTGAATCCTTGGGTCTTTTAATATCAACTAAGACCCTAAATCCAACAGCTCTCAAAACAATTTCCCTTTCCCCAGTGTAGAGTTACCTAAGATGACTAGATCCCTTTAGTAAAGACTGGGAGAATCACAACCATATACACTTGCCATGATGTTGTACAGTCTTTCTTCATGGGATGTGATCACTCACTCTATGGTTCTGAGGGTGAAAACTGGCTCATGTCTGGAAAGTGTTCAAGGAGTCATGATTGTATACATGATTATATACATTAAGCAGTACCCTTGTAGGCTGTGCATCTACCTTGCCTCTAGGAAAACCATGTTCTCTGAGTCATCATATATCCCTCATGTCAGGACCCCCTAACTCTCATTCTAAACTTGCTTCCCATTTCGGTAATTAGGTCCACCTTGGTTATGAAAATAAATTTTTGCCACCTGTCCTCTACTATTCTAAGGTCCTATCAACCTCCTTTTTACTAAGGAGCCCACTACTGTAATAGCATCTCCTATGAAATGATCCATTCCTGAGCATTTGAACAATGTGCTTGCCCTCTCACTAGCACATTCCTTATCACCTTGGAAAATGGAGTTGACTTTGGGCCCTCTCAAGAAAAACTGTCAGCTAATGAGCCCAGTTGAGCAGGCCCATTGCTCTGAGCCTTTTGATTGCTTCCTCCTCAGTTATCCATGGCCGTTATGGCATCTCTATTTCATTTATGAGAATTATTACTATGTTTAAGCATTCAAGAGCCACCTCAGAAACATGCTAAAGCAATCACCCAAGGCCCAAGCCAGGATGTTAAATCCTATGTTACAGCAGAGTGCCTCTATATTGACATTCTCCACTTAGCCAGCTTTATATTCTGCCCCAGTGATCCAGCACCCTCAGGGTTAACTCCTATTCACGCCAGTTTATATTAACCAGGTACTGTAGTTCTTCTGGTGTATAATCTCTCTCCCTTAGCAGTTCCAGCACTTACCTAATCAGTTTGTGCTAAGATTTGGCATTACTGGTGGTCTGGTGGTCATGAGAAGTGGTCAGTTCCTGAGGAGAAGCAGGACTGTCATACAAGGTATTGGCCTCCTTTGAGGCACTTGCATAGTCTTCAAGCAAGGAAGGGGGCTGTTTCTTCCACAGGGATGGGTGGGCCACTTTTGCAGGTCAAAGGATTCAGGAGAATTTAGGGATTCAAGATCTTCAAATGCACCTACTCCAATATTCTAATTGTCAAATCCCACTTTTTCCCTATCAGGTTTTATCAAGTTTATCTGGTTTTGGTATAAAAAGCCTTCTCTGAAGTTCTGCCATTTTACAGATCTACAACTTTTAGAAGAAAATATAGATTTTCTCTATGATTAGGTATAGATTTCTTAAAATGACACAAAAAAATAACCATGAAATAACTAATTTAAATTTAAGATCTTTTGTTCTTGAAAACACAATATGATAACTTAAAATCAAATTACAAACTGGCTTAAGGTATTTGCAATATATATACCCCAAAAGAATTAATATTTAGAATACATGTACCAATCAATAAGACAATAGAAAAATGAGTGAAACTATGAACAAGCATTTAACATAACTGGAAACATGAATGGCCAGTAAACATTTAAAAGACGCTCAATGTCAGTAATAATTAAGGAAATGCAAAAATAAAACCATAATGTAATAGCATTTCACACTCACCAAATTAGCAAAATTACAGTATCTGACAATATCAAGTGTTGGAAAGGATATGGATCAATGAAAATTCCTATATTGCACTGATGGGAAAGTTTATTGGTACAACTACTTTGAAAATTAACTCTACCTAGTGTCAAGATGTATCTACACTATGACCCAGCAATTTCACTTTAAAGTATGTACCCTTGAAGATCGTGGGTTACTTAATAAATTGTGAAGTCAGTCTAGTTCAGTGTTTCCTTCTTTGTGGTCTCCAGATCAGCAGCATTAGCATCACCTGGATCCTTGTTAGAAATGCAAATTTTTGAGCTGCTGGAATAGAAACTTTGGAGAAACTCCCTGCAATTTGTATTTTAATAAGCCCTTCAGGTGATTCTGATAAGTGCTAAAGTATTGAAAAAACACAGATCTAGTGAGTTAAAACCAGCTTTTTTAAAAAATAAAATATACTAGATTTCACTAGAACAGGACAAATTAGAAAAGAAAACATTAGATTTTATGTTGCAAGGAAGAAGGGTAATAACTGTTTCATTAAAGTATTGTTTTAGTTATACATATACATGTATTTAGGTATAAGTGTGCATGCGTGTGTATGTGTGTGTTTGTACTGAGTCAATCTGCAGTATGTATTTCCTACTATGGATCATGGCCAATAGTGTTTGAGAAATACTGATAGACTTTTAAACATGTGAAGCAGGAAATATGTACCAAGATGTTTCTAGCAGTATTGTTTATAACAGCAAAATAGTAGGAATACTTGAATGACCATGGACAAGAGATTGAATAAATAAATAAGGAAATGGAATACTCTATAGCAGCAAACAGAAATAAGCTACAGCTATACCTATGAACATTAATGATTTTTTTTAAATGTACTGGTGAATTTCAAAATAAAAAATGAAAAATTATTCTGATGACTGAGAAAAACAGGTTACAGAAAATTGTATATAGTAAATATAGTATAGTCCATGATAGAAAGTTCAAAAACAGGCAAAGTAACATTTTCCTTGAGTAATCACACAAATATGGTGAGACTAAAGAAAATAAGAGAATATATATAGGCATCAGATGTATGTATCAAATCATCACATTCTACACCTTAAACTTACATGTTATATGTCAGTAAGATCTCAATTAAACTAACAACAAAACCAAAAAAAGGGAGTGTTTGTCATGAAATTCAGGATAATGATTATTTCTGAGGGATGGAGAAGGAGTACATTTGGGTAAAAGTGAATAGGAAACTTCAAAGATATTGCAAACATTCTATTTTTTTAAGCAAGGTAGCAGGTAGTCTTTAAATTATTATTCTTTAATTGTGCATATATGTTATATACTGTTCTGTATATAGTATATTTCACAATAAAATATTTAAAGTATATATAAATATGAAAAATAGAAATACAAATACAAATAGAAAAAAAGGAAAGTACATGATTAAATTGTTAGTAGTAGCTATCACTAAAAGGTGGAGCTGTGACAATTTTATTTTTTTCTTTGCATTTGTTACATTTTCCAAGTTTTCTTATCTGAGCTTGATATCCTTTTTAAACCGGAAACTAACTGTATTGGATATACCCTGTCTTTGGTCACTTTCTCAGGAAAGCTAAGCCTACCCAAATTGTCTGCTGTGTCCAGCTGACCACATGACACATGATGTTGCCCTCTCCCTATATCCCCAGCCATTGCATATGATGCCATAATTGAACATCTAATCTGAAGGGGGCCCATATAAAAGCTGGACAATATCCTTATTTTGTATAAGTTTGAAAAATTCATAGGGACAATCATATTTCCCTTAAAGAATATTGAGACACAGAAGAAACCATTGTAACTAATGGGGGTAAGAAGAATTAGAAGGTCCTAGACAATTTTGGGGAGTTTTTAAATTACTGATTCAATTTCAATACTGGTAATTGATCTATTCATATTTTCTATTTCTTTCTGGTTCAGCCTTGGAACATTGTACACTTCTAGGAATTTGTCCATCTCTTCTAGGTTGTCCATTTTATTGGCATATAGTTGTTCATAGTAATCTCTTCTGATCCTATGTATTTCTGTGGTGTCCATTGTAACTTCTTTTTCATCTCTAATTTTATTGATTTGGGCCCTCTCTCTTTTTTTTTCTTGATGAGTTTGGGTAAAGATTTATTAATTTTGTTTATCTTTTTCTAATACAATTTTTAAAGGTTACACTCCATTTACAGTTATTACAAAATATTGACTATATTCCCTGTGTTATGCAATACATCCTTGTAGCCTATCTCACACCCAGTAGTTTGTACCTCCCACTTCCCGACTTCTATATTACCTCTCCCCCAGACACCCCTGTCTCCCCACTGGCAACCACTAGTTTGTTCTCTGTATCTGTAAGTCTGTTTCTTTTTTGTTATGTTCACTAATTTGCTGTATTTTTTTAGGTTCCCCATATAAGTGATATCATACAGTATTTGTCTTTCTCTGTCTGACTTGTTTCACTGAGCATATTGCCCTCCATGTCCATTCATGTTGCTGCAAATGTAAAATTTCACTCTTCTATATGGCTGAGTAGTATTCCATTGTGTATGTATACCACATCTTCCTTATACATTCATCTGTCGATGGACACTTAGGTTTCTTCCATATCTTGACTATCGTAAATATTGCTGTTGTGAACATTGAGGTACATATATCTTTTCTAATTTGTGTTTTTCTTTTCTTTGGATAAATACACAAGACTGGAATTGCTGGGTCATATGGTAGTTCTATCTTCAGTTTTTTGAGAAACCTCCATACTGTTTTTCACAGTGGCTGCACCAATTACACTTCTACCAACAGCATATGAGGTTTCCCTTTTCTCCACAGCCTTGCCAACATTTGTTATTTGTGTTCTTTTTGATGACAGCGATTCTGACAGGTGTGAGGTGATATCTCATTGTAGTTTTGATTTGCTTTTCCCTGATGATTAGTGATGTTGAATAACTTTTCATTAACATGTTGGCCATCTTCATTTCCCCTTTGAAAAAAATGTCTCTTCAGCTCTTCTACCAGTTTTTAATTGAATTGTTTGGTTTTTTGATGTTGAGTTATGAGTTGTTGGTATATGTTGGATATTAATCCCTTATCAGTCAAATCATCTGCAAATATTTTCTCCCATTCCATTAAGTTGTCTTTCCATTTTGTCAGTGGTTTCCTATGCTGTGTAAAATCTTTTAACTTTAATCAGGTCCCTTTTTTTTTAAATTTTCATTTTTATTTCTTTTACTTTAGGAGAAGCATCCAAAAAAAATGCTACAATTTAAGTCAAAGATTATTCCATCTATGTTTTCCTCTAGGAGTTTTATACTATCCAGCCTTACATAATGGGATTAGTGTCATTTTAAGATGGAAAAGAGAGTAGAGACCTCCCATCTCCATGTATGAGGATACAGTGAGAAGGTGGCCATCTGCAAGCCAGAAAGAAAGTCCTCTTCCTGAAGAATTGAGTCTTCCAGTACCTTGATCTTGGACTTTCTAAAGTTCAGAACTGTGAGAAATAGATGTCTGTTGTTTAAGCCACCAAGTGTGTGGTATTTTGGTATGGCAGCCTGAGCCAACTAAGACACACATGAGAAAAGCAGATAGAAACTGTATAAGAGTGAGTGACCATTCAGCCCCAGAGACAAGGAAGGCGGAACCTCAGTTGCTTACTTTCTATTTCTAATACCTTTGAGGCTAGTGGTTCTTTCCTATCCTTAGTTGTCCATCAAATAGCCTCTCATTTCACTACAATAAATCTTTTTCATTTAAGCCAACTTGTTTGGGTTTTACTTCCTTATAATAAAAATCCTTGTCTAGACCAGTATTAAGAAATATTATTTGAGAGCATATCCTGTGCATCATTTATTCACCCCTACTTAGAACATCAGAAAAGAAAAAGTGAAGAAAGTTATGACTGACAGTGTAGTGAGTTGAATACTGGCCCCTCAAAAAGATATTAAGCCCCGGAAAATGTGAAGGTGCCTTATTTGGTAAAAGGGTCTTTGCCACTATAATTAAGGATCCTGAGATGAGGTCATCCTGGATTTAGGGTGGGCCCTAAACACAATGACTGGTGTCCTTATAAGAGAAAGGAGAGGGAGATTTGAGACACAGAGACACACAGACGAGAAGGCCATGTAAAGACACAGGAGACTGGAGTTGTGTTGTATGAGCCAAGGAATATCAGAGGCTACCAGAAGCTAGAAGAGAGGCATGGAGTGGATTCTCTCCTAGAGCTTCCAGAAGGAACCAACCTTGCCACCACTCAATTTCAACTTCTGGCCTCATGAGCTGTGGGACAATGAATAAAGCCCCCCAGTTTGTGACGATGTGTTACCGTAACCCTAGGAAATTAATACAGACAGTATTTTAGATAAGCCACTGGTGATTGGATATCTGTCCTTTATTCATATTTTAATGAGATTATTATTTATATCAGCATTAGTATAAGCAGCATTTTATCATTAATATGAATATGTAGACAAGTATAAAGATGATATTATTATTATGAATTTGTACGAGGAATGAGATATAGACCACTTTTTTAGACTAGACTTACTGAACTTTGTATGCACAGTACCAGTAACAGTTTGGGCTTTGTTTAGTTTCAACCTAGAACATCTTAAGACTCAAGTAATTCAAAGAAAATTGACTTTACAAAGAAAAAGACTTTTATAAAAAAAAAAAAGATAAATCTGGGAGAGGCATAAGAAGTTAAGACTCCTGTAGGTAGAAAAAAGTTCATTTGTTTTCTCTTTTATTTCATTTTTCTCCCTGCTCCAACCCTCAACACATGACGACATTAGAGTGTGAGCAAATGCAGGGCACAGAAGCAGTAGAAGACTTCCTTCTATAGCTATCAGTTGATACAGTTGTGTTCTACCCTGGTATTCTTCTCTGAAGCCCAAAGAGCACACCCTTAGAATATATACTCCATTCTCCTACTCAACGGACAGCTTCACCTTTTAGCACAGGTCTATAACCCACAGTAGTACATGAGAGTTTTACTGCTGGCCAGGTGAGAAAGAAGTTTGCACTTAGAGATACTAAACTGACAGTGTTCACAGACATTTGAGTTCACGGAAAAAGAACCACTTCAAGTGAAGTCATTAGTGAATGAACATCAACAGGTTTAGGACTTCATTCTGGTAACTTGCAGAAAGGTGAGATGTCTGGATTTAACAGGAAGATGCACAGGACAGAGGAAAGTGGAGGTGAGAGAAAGTGCAGGAGGGTTTGGGATGGGGTCACCACAGCTGTCAAGAAAGCTGCCAGCCTTCCCAATAATGGGTCCGTCCTTTTGGCCACCTTTGTGACCATGTTTCCTGCTGCCATTATGAAAGCAAACAAAACAAAAGGAGGATGATAAGAGGTAAGGAGAAACACTATTTTAAAAAATATTAGTAGTAGTAGATTAAAAAGTTAGGAAGGAGTAAAACTGAAATTGAGAGAGTGGGCTAGGAGAAAAAATAGAAGGTAAAAATTAAGAATGAGCACATGAATGCAAATAAAGATGAGATTAAGAATTTTTAAATAATAAAATAGGTGAAATTAAAGATAAAGGTCAACAGAATTAGTAGATCAAAAGCCATAAAATTAAAGGACATAAAAGGTTATTGTTAAAAGCTAAAATCCATAAAATGAAAACTAAAGTGTAACGGAGGGAATTAAAGATTAGAAACATAAATTATGATAATAAAACTATAAGATTAAGGAAGATTGGGAAAATGTTTGAGATAAAGTACATACAAAAGGCTTGAAGATTATATGAATAGATTAGAAAATAATATAAAGGGGAGGGGAGGGAGATAAACCACAGGCAAGCATGCAATGAGACAGAGGGCCCCTCCCCATTTATTGTGCCATATCGCACCTCTTTGTGTGCCATGAGAAATACTTTTTTATCTTCTGTACTTGGCTATGACTTTATATCCTTTCAAACTCATCTCAGGAATCACTTTCTTCAGGAGGCAAAACACACACACAAACACACACACACACACACCCCTTTCCTACCCAAGTTGGGTTAATTATTTCTCTATGACCCAACAGAATCCTGTGTATACCTCAGATCAATATTTCTGTCTCTTGCCTTGCTCTCCTCTGACCCTGACTTTGAATTCTTTGCTATACATAGAAGTAATATTACAATCACTTTTAATAATAAAATAAAAAGAATAAAAAGAAGAAGGTTTATCAACTCCTGTAGTTTTTTTTTTTTTTTAGCTATATCTATTCAACAAGTGTTTCCTAAGTATTCACTCTGTGCCAGGCCCTGTGAATACAGAGATCAATGAGACCCACTACTTGTCCTCAAAGAATTAATAATTGAATTGGGGAGCTAGCTTAGTAAGCAAAAATTGCAGCAGTGTGACACCAAAAAACACATGAGTTTTATACATTTCAGTTAGTTCATTTCAAGGTTATATCCACAACATCAAGTCTCCCTACATTGGGTAAAACCTTCATTCCCTGTTTCCAAAGTTCCACCCTAGATGGAATTTTGAGTGTCCTTCAGTAAAGATTTTATAACACGGTAACAGGAAAAGTAGTTTATTTGAGCCATTCTCAGGAAAACACTAGCTGTGTGTAAAGCGAAATGTTTCATTGGCCAGCTACCTTATTTCACCAGATGAACGCACTGTTGGGCTGGACCACTAGATGGCGTTGCCCAGGGCAGGAGTTCTGTAAATTCTTGTTAACAATTTTAAGATAGCTTTGCCTCTGAGCACTCCATAGTATATCTACATACGTAAATTCTGTTATATGAGATGTTTCTTAGACTTGTTTTGTGACTAGAAGAAAAGTCAATAATATAAATTCCAAAAATGATTCTTTAAGAAAAATAAAACTCTTCTCCCCTCAGATTAAAAAAAATGTTTTCCAAAAAACACCAACTGAGGTTGATGAATAGAGCTATCAGATATGTGTTTTATCAGCTTGCTTTATGTTGTCTTGAAGGTTTCATTTTTCATAACCAAAAAAATTCCTGCCTCCCATGATGGCTTTAATGGGGTGGGAATTACTATAACTTTCTAATATAAGAATTTGCTTAAGATGATTATTAGGAAAGTATTTAGAAATCTATTCCAAGGTACATAGTACACCACAACCTCCTTATGCTTTAAGTAATCAGCATTTATCAACACTCATCCTTTTTTAGAAAGAGTAAATTGAGAAGAGATGCACGGCCCTGGACTTGGAGTCGTAAGTCTGGGAGGCTCCAGATTCTATGTATTAGCAGCTTAGTTTAAACAAATTACTCAGCTTGTCCACTCCTCAGTTCCTTCATCCAAAAAGTAGAGATGATGACAACATCCACTTTACCGTGTCATAAGGATCACATGTGATTATATATATGCAACCCTGTAGAAAGAACATTAGTATACAAATATCAGGAGCAGTCATCTGAGTTAAATGGTCAAAAACCAGTGTAATTCCCTAGTCAGGGATTACCTTACCCATTGGCAAAATAAGATATAACTTCAGGGACCTCAAAAAGTCCTTTTACTGAAAAAATATTATTGACAAATTGCTGCTTACTAATGATATAAAGCCCTTTATTTTTTTAACATCTTTATTGGAGTAAAATTGCTTTACAATGTTGTATTAGTTTCTGCTGTATAACAAAGTGAATCAGCTATATGTATACATATATCCCCATATCCTCTCCCTCTTGTGTCTCCCTCTCACCCTCCCTAGCCCACCCCTCTAGGTGGTCACAAAGCACAGAGCTGATCTCCCTGTGCTGTGCAGCTTCTTCCCACTAGCTATCTATTTTACATTTGGTAATGTATATATGTCAATACTACTCTCTCACTGCGTCCCAGCTTACCCTTCCCCCTCCCCTTGTCCTCAAGTCCATTCTCTACGTCTGCATCTTTATTCCTGTCCTGCCCTTAGGTCATCAGAACCATTTTTTTTTTTTTTGTAGATTCCATATATATGTGTTAGCATATGGTATTTGTTTTTCTCTTTCTGACTAACTTCACTCTGTATGACAGATTCTAAGTCCATCCACCTCACTACAAATAACTCAATATCATTTCTTTTTATGAAAGCCCTTTATTTTTAAAAAGTAGGAATAAAAAGCCTTTATTCTACCATTAGAGCTAAGAATCAAAATGGAATATTTTTGGTAATAAAGTTGAATCCAGGACACTCTGGAAAAGACAAGGTAAGTGTATTTAAATATAAGAAGCACAGAACTAAAGCAAGAAAAAATTATCAAGAGAAAATTCAGTTGGACAAAGGGAAGGAGTTATTTATTGTAACCATAATAGCAATGATGGAGAGTCATTCCATGGTGTAAGGAGAAGGTAGAAGGAAATTCAGGCTAAGGACAAATCTAACAAGTTTGGAAGGTGTAAGAAAGGAGATTCATCATCATTTACATGTGTAAAACATTATTCCAAGTATCTTACATATATTAATTCATTTAATCTTTGCAACAACTTGAAGAAGGATTATAATTATTTGCACCATTGTATAGATGGGAAAACTGATGTTCAGAAAATGAAATAACTTTTAAAAAATTTCTGTCATCGTCTCTTTGTCAGTGTCTCTTTGAAATACTAGGTATTAAGCTGATAATGTTTCCCATCCATAATTCTGAGTCATTAAATTAGACACTGCCCAGATATTATTTCAGATGTAATGTTTCAAGAATTGAATTAATCATTCAGCCAATTAGCAGTGATATTACATTTCTAATGCCTGGGCCACGTGAGTACATGAAAGTGAGGAATTTTCCTCTAATTATAATGAATTAACTTTGGGGATGATGAACTAGCAAGTAGCATATTCCTGCTTCTGGAAGTAGTAAGAGAAGAAAAATACTACATAAAAACAGTCTGGGACAGACTCCAGGCATGCAGTGTTTTGTTCCAATAACAAAATTTGCTTCTGGATGATGCCCTAAACTTAACCTCATCCCCCCGCAGGTCCCCCAGATGTCAAGCACAGCTTCAGTTCAGAAGAAGCCAATATCAACACCATATGTTCTAAAAATCCTATTATTATTATGAGCAATCAGTATGTCCACATTTGGAGCATAGGAGTGATAAATTGGAGTGGGAGAGCAAATAAGCATTTTCTATTCCTGAAAGTTGGATCCTTCTATCTTCTTATGATTCTAGTTCTCAGTCTTGCATTGTCATCTGAGATGATATCCCAAGGAAGCCAATAGAGGTCCACAATCCAGTGTCCAAGAACTTATGAGTAGATGTTTTTCAGAATTTACATATTTTCTCAGATATTAGGAATATAATATGATGCTTTTACTGTAATTATGTAACATCCCAACAGGGTCTGGGGAGTTTCATAATCAAGCACATTAATATTTTTGCAGTAAAGTATATAAATATTCAAGCAAAGTGGAATAATAAATACTATAAATAGTTCCATATCAGAATGGAACAGTTTTAACGTAAAACAAATTTGCCACACACTTAAAACTTTTGGTTTTGTATTTGAATTTTGAACTCTTTCCATTATTCCTTGAACCTAAACCAAAGCAAGTGATCTAGTGGAAAGTTATGACCTCCAGGAGACCAATATTAAAATATAAGAATTCCTAAATGGGGTTAGCTACCAGAAAGAGTGGCCTCTGGTGAGTTGGTTAGATGTAGTCTCTCAGTAGGTGACCTATACCACCTAACACTTCTAACCAGATCACTTTTCACTTTTCTTTAGTCAGAGTATTTAATTACTACCATGGCACCAAGAGCTCACTCGAACAATAATGTAAGGTTAAAAGAAAATAACATGTTGGTAAACAGTATGGAAAGCATGATCACATTAAGCTACTTCCAAGCTCACTCACATAGTTATTGGCAGGCTTTGAGCCCTCACCACCTGGACCGCTCACACAGTTGCCTCACAACATAGCAGCTGGCTTCCCTCAGAGCTAGGGACTCAACAGTGTGAGAGAGAATGCACCCAAGATGAAAGCCACAAATAGATTTGCTTCTACTGTCTTTCAAAACTTTATCATTCATTTCTAGTCAAATGCTATTATTAATTCTTCCATCCCAAAACCTATAACTTTTATCATGAAATGCTCAGTGAAGTAACTCATGATCTCTCCTCCCACACCTCAACACCTAGATTTATCCTGGGATTCCTTCATATAATTTGTATCTATTATGCATCTTTTTTCTTACATGGAGGACTGGAGAATCGTATAAAGATGTAAAAGATATGGCCCCTGTCCTTGAGAGGCTCATGATCAGTTTGGTTGGCAGGATCATAAACCAGAATTAAAATACAATGTGCTAAGTATTTTGTTTTGTTTTTTTAATAAATTTATTTTATTTTTTTAATTTTTGGCTGCGTTGGGTCTTCATTGCTGCGTGCAGCTTTCTCTAATTGTGGTGAGTGGGTGCTACTCTTCATTGCAGCGCGTGGGCTTCTGATTGCGGTGGCTTCTCTTGTTGCAGAGCACGGGCTCTATGTGCACGGCCTTCAGTAGTTGTGGCACGAGGTCTCAGTAGTTGTGGCTCATGGGCTCTAGAGCGCAGGCTCAGTAGTTATGGCACACAGGCTTAGTTGCTCTGCTGCATGTGGGATCTTCCCAGACCAGGTATCGAACCCGTGTCCCCTGAATTGGCAGGTGAATTCTTAACCACTGCACCGCCAGGGAAGCCCCTGTGCTAAGTGTTTTAATTGCAGTGTACACAAAGTGATTTGTGAGCACAGAGAACTGAGACACTAAATCTGTCTGAGATACATGACGGTTTCACACAGGATATGATATACTCCTCTAATACTCTTTATACTTCAAGTATAAGTTTCCTCTGCCTTGAATGCAGATAGCAGAATAGCCTGTGCAAAGATATGAAGATAAGAGAGAGCATGGTATGCCGAGGAAGCAAGTCATTTTTTTTGTGATTTGAGCATACCAGATGTGTGTTTGAAGGAATATGAAGGTTAAGAATGGAGGGAAATAGGATAAAATCTTTGCAAAACACATAAATTTCAACTAAAGAATTGGTATTTAAAATATACAAAGAATGCTCAAAATTCAACATTACGAAAACAAGCAACCCAATTTAAAAATGGGCAAAATATCTGAAAAGACACTTCACCAAAGAAGATATACAGAGAGCAAATAAACATATGAAAAAGATACTCAACATCATTAGAGAATTGAAATTGAAACAACAATGATATACCACTACACACCTATTAGAATAGCCAAAATCCAGAACACTGACAACACCAAATGTTGGTGAGGATGAAAAGCAACAGGAACTCTCATTAATTGCTGGTGGAAAGGCAAAATGATACAGCCATTTTGGGAGACAGTAGAGCAGTTTCTTACAAAACTAAACATAATCTTACCATATGATCCAGCAATCATTCTCCTTGGTATTTATCCAAATGAGTTGAAAACTTACATTCACACAAAAACCTATGCGTGAATGTTTATAGCAACTTTATTCATAATTGCCAAAACTTAGAACCAATCGAGAAGTCCTTCTATAAGGAAATGGATAAACAAATGGTGATATAACCATACACTGGAATATTTTATGGATGATAAAAAGGAATGAATAAGCCACCAAAAGACATGGAAGAACTTTAAATACATATTTCTAAGTGAAAGAAGCCAATCTAAAAATGTTACATACTGTATTATTCCAACTGTATGACATTCTAGAAAAGGCAAGACTATAGAGACAATAAAAATATCAGTGATTGACAGGGGTTCTGGGAAGCATGATCACAGGGGTTTTTAGAGCAATGAAACTATTATTTGGTATAACACTGTAATGGTGGATACATGTCATTATACATTAGTCAAAACCCATAGACTGTACAACAGAAAGAGTGAACCCTAATGTAAACTATGGAATTTACTTAATAATAATGTAACAATATTGGCTTATCAGTTGTAACAAATATACCACATAAATGCAACATATTAAAAATGGGGAAATTGGTAGGGGGTAAGGGGTGTATGGGAGCTTCCCGTATTTTTAGCTCAATTTTTTTTTTTTTGTTAACCAAAAACTGCTCAAAAAATTAATAAACCCTACTAATTTTATTTAAAGTAGAAGAAAATGTGATGAAGAAAGAGACTGGTGTTAATCTATAAGAAACTTGATAAGCTATTGTTATGGCCATCTATTTCTGTGTAACCAGCCCCTCCAAACTTGATGGCTTAAAAACAAAGTCATTTCATAATGTTCACAATCTGTATGTTACAAAATGGGCCAGCCTCAGCTGGTTGATTCTCCTGTTCCATGTGGTGTTGAATGAGGTCACTTGGTAACATTCAGCTGGTAGCTGGGCTGGAATAGAGAATCCAAGGCAGCTTCTTTTATGTATCTGTTGCCTTGGTGGGGAAGGATGGAAATCAAGGCTCTGTTGGGCCACTTTCCCTCTCTTGGTTGTTTTATAGTTTTTCCACATACTGTCTACAACAGGATAGTTTAAACTCCTGCAGCTCAGGTGCCAAGAGTGGGTGCTCCAAAAGACAAGAAGCAGAAACTGGCAATCTCTTAGGGCCTCGGCCTATAAACTGGCAAAGCATCACTTCTGCCATCTCTATTTGTCAAAGCAGTTATGAATCCTGCCCAGATTCAAGGGGAAGAGACATAGACCCCCACCTCTCTAAGAGAGAGATGCCAAAGCTTTTGTGACCATCATTGATCTATCACAGCCATGCTATGGAATTTGAATTGTGTCTTGTAATGCCTGGCAGCTACTGAAAGACTGTAATCTAGGGAAAGACATATTAGAATCAGTTGCGGCAGTATGGAATAGGAAATGAGGGGGGAAAAAATTGAAGGAAGGAATCCCAGACACTCATTACCACAGAATTTTTACTTTGTATTTTTAAGTGATTTCTTGGGGGAAGGGGGCTGGGGGGTTTAAAACACACTCCGTTGTTTTGATTGTAAAGATGATTATTTGTGACTTCTAAGATACTGATATAATTTCAAATAATAAATTTTCATGTGTTTTAGGTTTTTGTCTCTCCAATTAGACTAGAAGCTCCTTGAAACAGAAATTGTGTAAATCTATAGCAGCAAGTATTTTGTAAATGTCCAGGAAATATTTACTGATTGGCAGATTAAAGAAGGCAGATCACATGGGACTCCTCTTCAGTCAACAAATATTTGAGTTTTGATATGTGCCAGGCACTATCCTTTTTATTATTATTATTGAGATATAATGAGATATAACATTGTATAAGTTTAAGGTATATAATACCTTGATTTGATATATATTGCAAAATTATTGTGACCATACTATTACCTAACACCTCCAATGCCTCACATAATTATCATTTCTTTGTTGATGAGAACATTTAATATCAACTCTTTTAGCAACTTTCAAGGATATAATATGATATTGTTTACTATAATCACCATGCTATACATAGAATCCCCAAAATTTACTAATCTTATAATTGGAGGTTTGTACCCTTTGACCAACATCTTCCTATGTGGATATCAAATTTTCCCAGCATGATTTATTAAAAATACTATCCATTCCTCATTGAGTATTCTTGACCCTTGTCAAATATTAGTTAACCATATATGCCAGGATTTATTTTTGTGCTCTCGATTTTATTCCATTCATCTGTATCTATTTTCATGCCAGTACCATACTGTTTTGAATACTATTGCCTTGTAGTTCAGTTTGAAATCAGGAAGTGTGATGCATCTCGCTTTGTTCTTCTTCCTGAAAATTGCTCTGGCTATTTGGGGTCTTTTGCAGTGTCATGCAAATTTAGGATTGTTTTTTCTATTTCTGTGAAAAATGCCATTGTAATTCTGATAGGGATTACATTACATTTACAGATGACTTTGAGTAATATGGATATTTTAACAATATCCATTATTCCAATTCATGAACACAGATATCCTTCCATTTATTTGTGTCTTCTTCCATTTCTTTCAACAATGTCCTATGGTTGTCAGTGTATAGTTCTTTCACCTCCTTGGTTAAATTTATTGCTTTTTGTGTTATTGGGAATGGGATTATTTTCTTTATTTCTTTTTCAGATATTTCATTGCTAGTGTATAGAAATGATACTGATTTATATATGTTGATTTTGTAACTTGCAACTTTCCTGAATTTGTTGATTATTTCTAAAAGTTTTGGGTGGACTCTTTAGGGTTTTCTATATATAAAATTGTAGCATCTGCCAACACAGACAACTTTACTTCTTCTTTTCCAATTTGGATGTCTTTTTTGCCAAATTGCTCTGGCTAGAACTTCCAGTACTATGTTGAATAGGAGTGGTGAGAGTGGGCACCTTTGTCTTGTTCCTGATCTTAGAGGAAAAGCATTCAGCATTTTACTGTTGAATATGATGTTAGCTGTGGCCTTGTTTTATATAGCCTTTATTATGTTTAGGTACATTCCTTCTTTACCCAATTTATTGAGAAATTTTCATCCTGAAAGAAGGTTGTATTTTGTCAAATGCTTTTTATGCATATATTGAGATGACCATATGATTTTTATCTTTTATTCTATTAATGATTTGCATATATTGAACCATCCTTGCATCCCAAGGATAAATTATATTTGATCATGGTGTATGATCCTTTTAATGTGTTACTGAATTCAGTTTGTTAATATTAAGAATTTTTGCATCTATATTCATCAGGGATATTGGCCTGCAATTTTCTTTTCTTATAATGTCCTTTTTTGGCTTTGGCATCAGGGTGATGCTGACCTCATAAAATAAGTTTCCAAGTCTTCCCTTCTCTTCAGCTTTTGGGAAGAGTTTGAGAAGAATTGACTTTAATTCTTCTTAAATGTTGGTTATAATTCACCGGTGAAACCATCTGGTCCTGAACCTTTCTTTGTTCGGCAGTGTTTGATTATTGTTTATTGGGTATTTAGATTTTCTCTGTCTCCTTGATTCAGACTTGGTAGGTTGGATGTTTCTAAGAATTTATCCACTTCCTCTAGGTTAACCAATTTGTTGGCATATAACTGTTTATAGTAGTCTCTTATGATCCTTTGTATTTCTGTGGTATCAGCTCTAATGGTTCCTCACTTATTTATGATTACATTTAGAGTCTTCTCTTTTTTTTTCTTAGTCTACCTAAATATTTATCAATTTGGTTTATATATTTTTAAAAAGTGCTCTGAATTTCATTAATATTTTTTGTTCTCTATTTCATTTATTTCAGCTCTGCTCTCTGTTATTTCCTTCCTTCTCCTAACTTTGTGCTAGTGTGTTCATTTTTTCTAGTTCCTTAAGGTGTAAAGTTAGGTTGCTTCAGATCTTTCTTTTTCCTTAATGTAAGCTTTTATAGCTATAAACTTCCCTCTTAAAACTGCTTCTGCAGCATACCATAGGTTGGATATGTTGTGTTGCCATTGCTGTTTGTTTAAAGATATTTTTTTATTTCTCTTTTGATTTCTTCTTTGACCCATTGGTTGTTCAGGAGTGTGTTGTTTAATTTCAACATGTTTGTGAATTTTTCAGCTTTTTTATTTTTTTTGATTGATTCTAATTTTATACCATTGTGACCAGAAGAGACCAGGTATTGTTTTTTATGCTTGCAATACATCAGTGAATAAAACAATAATGCCTTCCTTAGCAAACATTTTATGTCTACAAAGCTCATAATGGAGGTGGAGGGCCACCTGAAAGTATTCTGTCTAGAGAATCTGTAATTCTTTCCCACAGCTCTCATCTGAGTGCTGTTTCTATAAAACTTCAAAAATTTTCTTGTAAACTGCAAGTGACCTTGGAGTCAGAAATTGCTTTGTCTGTGTAAATAGACAATTATTTTACTCAACACTACAGAGCCTATAAGTCAACTAAGACAATCAAGTAGCAGTAGGGTATCAATCTAAAGAGAGAATCCTGCCCTTGCAGGCATTTCTTCATTTGAATGCACAGCTGCAACTACTACTATGAAAGCAAAATCCTAATTGCACTCAATCAACAACAAGGGTATTTCCATTATTGCTTGTCCAAGTTCATTTATTTTTGCTGCTATCCAACTTGTGTAAGTATCCAAAAAATGAAAATGTTTTAAAGTCTTTGGATATACACACACAACAAATTAAAGATGTATATCCCTGATCCAATCAACAATAATTGGATTTTAAACAGAGAGAGAGAAAGAGAGGTTATCAGCAGTATAAAGTTCATAGAAACAAAAGGTTTTCTCTAAATATTAAAATCAGAGATTCAAAACTATATTATACTCTAATCATTTTGTTTTTCTCCTACATTTTAAGCCATATTTAGAAAAAAGGGCTCTAGTAAGCATAGCTTTGGAAAAGCAGATCTCATAAAATTAATCAGATCATATTTTGTAACAAATTAACCACTCTGAAAAATTGAGGAAAATATATAAAGTACATATCTAGGTATTGTCAATATTGTCTATTTCTCTTGTTTTTTAATTCAACCTGTATTTATTGAATATCTACTATATGCTAGGCACTGTGCTAGGAAATGAGAATAAGCAATGAAGAAGACAGTGTTCCTGTCCCATTAATATTCACAATATTGGGAAAGATATATATATAAATAGAAAGTTTTATTTAAATCTTTGTGCTTTCCTAAGAAATTAAATTTTTATTGGCAAGTGTACACAGAAATTGAAACTTTCATGTATTACTGATGGGAATACAAATTGATAGAGATAACTTTTTTTAGAGCGTATTTTTGTGATTCTTATCAAAAGCCTTCAACGCTTATTCAAGTAATTCCATTCCTTGGAATTCATCCTAAAAAAAAAATAATCATGAAGCTACACAAAAATTTATCTAAAAGGAATTTCATTACACATTTTTTTATAATATTAAGACTGGCAACTACTTAAAAGGCAACAATGAAGAATTTGGTCAAATTCTTTGCAACTTATGATAAAACAGTGTATGGCCATTTAAAATATTGTTATTGATAATATGGGAACATGTCAGTTATGCTGTCAAAAATTTTTTTTTCCTTAAACAGACTACAAAACAACATGTTCAAAATAAGGCTATTTTGTTAAAAACAATTTTATATATGTGGTGGGATGAATTGGCAAAAACCACCCCTTATTGTCCCCATCATTTGGGAGGCCTAGAATCAAAATAATTTAATCATAGTTGGCACCATTCTTCCTGGCACCAAAAAGAATAGTCATTGACAACCAGCGTGGTTGTTCTTGTGATTCAGCCAAGATTCAGGTCTGGCGAGGAAGAGCAAAATGCTTCTCAGCATAATAATGGGGCAGTCTGTTTTTCACAAGGGACAAAACACAAAAACCCAAGCTAATAGGAAAAATGTCCTTTCCTCACACCCAGACCAGCCTGCATTTTCTCAGAAGAAAATTAATCCTTCTCTTTGTGAGATGGATGTACCCTACAGGTGATTTAATTAAGAGAACCTGCTCTCAAAGGTGAAGAGGCTGAACTGCTATTAAGAGACTAGCACTCACCCTTGTTCACAGGAGAGAGGTAGATGCCCTCTGTCCCCTGCTAGGTCTAATGCAGGAGTCAGCAAACTATGGTCTGCAGGCCAAATCCAGCCCACCACCTATTTTTGTGTGGCTCACAAGCTAAAAATAGTTTTTACATTTTTAAATAGTTGAAAAAAAATTAAGGAAAATGTTATGTGACATGAAAATTACATGAAATTCAGATGTCAGTGTCCATAAATAGAGCTTTGTTGTAATGCAGCCATAGTCTTTTACTTAGATATTATCTGTGGTTGCTTCCTGCTACATTGGCAGAGTTGAGTAGAGTTGCAGTGAAGACTGTATAGCTCGCAATGCCTAAAATATTTACTATTTGGCCCTTTTCTAAAAAGGTTTGCAAACTCTGATCTAGTGGAGAGATCTTCAGTATGCTTCTCAGCACAGCCCAGGTGGCACTCAAGTTTGAAATCTCTCCTGTGAAGACATGTGAAATTTTCCAAGGAAAGGATTTGTATGTGAAATTTTCCAAGGAAAGGTTGCAATGACTTGAAGCACACCCTCTTTTCTTTGACGGGTACAAAGAAGACTCTGAATGTTTATCCCAGTAAAAATTACCCTATGTGTGGTAGCAAAGATTCTTTCCTTCAGGAATAAAAATACAAGGGAACCCTGTCATACCTAGGTGACATATAAATGTAACACAAGCATTGATGTCCATCTCCACCCTCACTTCCCACTTCAAGGGTCAACCTCCTCTAAAATACTCTGAAAAGTGAAGCTTCTCTTCAGTGTCTCCCAAAGTGTCCACTCAGAAGCTCCTCTGGGGCAGAATTTCTCCTGGCTTGACCAGGGACCACCACTCATCTACTGCTGCTCTTTATTTGGAACTCTTGGACCCTGACTCCTATTTGGACACAACTTCCTCTCTGCAAGTTCTGGCTAGAGGTCAGTGTGTAGCACTCTGCCCTTTTATTCTCCACAAAACCACTAGGCAAGCCTATAAAGATGTAAAGTATTTCCTACTCCTAGCTTTTTGCTTCTCTCCCAAGTTTTTCCTTCATCTAAACCCTCCCATGCAGAGCTCCCTCCACCTTCTAGGAAACTTCATTCCTTGCAAACAAGGATTGATCTTGCTCCAGGATGCTCTCCCTGTCCCCTTCCTTTACACCTGTACAGAACACTTCTCTAAGCCTTTTTAATGCAGTCTGTACTAATGTGGGGGTGTGGAGGGTCTTCCAACAGGATCATTGATGATAGCCATGACATCTCAGATCATGTAGAATGATGGGTAGCTTTGGAACTCCAAGTCTCAAAGCAAATCATAAGACCTCTGTTATGGACTGAACATTTGTGTCCGCCCCAAACTCATTATGTTAAAGCCCTAATCCCCACTGTGACGGTATTTGGAGGCTAGGCCTTTGGGAGGTGATTGGGTTTGGATGAGGTCATGAAGAGGGGCCACCAGAATGGGATTAGTGTCCTTGTAAGAAGAGAAAGAGAGACCAGAGCTCTCTCTCTCCACCATGTGAAGACACAGTAAGAAGGTGGCTGTCTACAAGCCAGGAAAAGAGCTCTTGCCAACAATTGAATCAGCTTGCACCTTGATCTTAGACTTCCCAGCTTTCAGAACTGTAAGAAATAAATGTCTGTTGTTTAAGCCACCCAGTTTGTGGTATTTTGTATGACAACCCAAGCTAAGACACCTTCCAAATCAAGTCACATTCTCAAGCTCTCTACGAGTGAACTGCATATGAACTTGTTTAATCTGCCAGATTTTTTCTAGTGGGTAACTATTGGACCAAGCATTACATATTTACATATGTTCACACACAAACACATACACACTCACACACTCACATGCACTCAAACCATATACCTGTACTTATTTACCATACATCTCCCAAGAACAAATACTACTTGTCAAAAACTGTAAAATATGTATTAAACTTGTTTCCATTGCTGGAATGTAACCTCCT
This sequence comes from Balaenoptera acutorostrata, assembly GCF_949987535.1. Lineage (NCBI taxonomy): Eukaryota > Metazoa > Chordata > Mammalia > Artiodactyla > Balaenopteridae > Balaenoptera > Balaenoptera acutorostrata. The sequence continues at coordinate 79,130,256 of NC_080072.1, forward strand.
TCTCCATCCCTGTTATTAAAGCTTTATTAAAATCTATATTGCTTGTGAATACTTGGGATAAAAGAATTCTTTTGGGGAAAGCTCAAAGAGACATAACTTTCCACATGTGGATCAATATGGTGTGATAAACATTATGCATTTACTTAACCAGAAGTCTTTTTAGCCAAAAAAGGCAACAATATTAGGCCTCTGGATATTTGCAGAAATCTAGAGGGAAGGCTTTGAGCTACCATAAACTGCAGAATAAGAATCTAAACCAACTATAAATGTATCTCTGTTGGCCAGGGGAACATTAATTACAACTTTCACAAATAAGTTTTATTATGTAACAGGATGTTTTAGCTGTGTTATAGACTGAATGTTTGTGTCCTTCCAAAATTCATATGTTGGAAGCCCTACCCCCCAACGTGATGATATTGAGAGATAGGGCCTTTGGGAGTTATTAAGTTTAGATGAGGTCATGAGGATGGAGCTTCCCTGATAAGATTAGTACCCTTATAAAAAGATTGCTCTCTCTCTCTCCCCTCCCCATGTGAACACACAGAGGAAAGGCCATGTGAGCACACAGGATGAAGGTGGTATCTGAAAGATAAAAAGAAAGCCTTCATCAGAACCCAACCTTGCTGGCACCCTGATCTCAGGCTTCCAGTCTCCAGAATTGTGAGAAAAAAATGTCTGTTGGTTAAGGTCCCCAGTCTACAGTATTTTGTTCTTGCAGCCCAAGCAGAATAAGATAGAAACTGGAACTAAGAAGTGGGGTGGTGCTGTAATAAATATCTATACATGTAGAAATGGCTTTAGAACTTGTGGTGGGTAGAGGCTGAAAAAGTTTTGAGAGACATACTAGAAAATGTAGAGATTGCTGTGAAGGGACTGCTAAAGGTGATTCTGGTGAGAGCTAAGAAAAGAGCAGAGCTGTAGAGAAAACTTCCATCTTCTTAGGGAATACATAAGTAATCATGAATAAAATGTTGGGAGAAATATCGTCAAGAGCCATTCTGGTAAAGTCTCAGACGGAAATGAGGAACATGTTATTTGGCAATGAAGGGAAGGCAATCCTTGTTACAAAGTGGCAAACAACTTGGCTGAATTGTATTCATGTTCCAGTGTTTCGCTGAAGGCAGAACTTTTTAAAATTAATTTGTATTGGAGTATAGTTGCTTTACAATGTTGTGTTAGTTTCTGCTGTACAACAAAGTGAATCAGTTACACAAATATACATATCCACTCTTTTTTAGATTCTTCTCCCATATAGGTCATTACAGAGTACTGGGCAGAGTTCTCTGTTCTATACAGTAGGTTCTTATTAGTTACCTATTTTATTTATAGTAGTGTGTATATGTCAATGCCAGTCTCCCAATTTTTCCCTCCCATCTCCCACCCCGGAACTATAAGTTTGTTTTCTATATCTGTGACTCTATTTCTATTTTATAAATAAGTTCATTTGTACCATTTTTTTTAGATTCCACATATAAGCAAAAAGAATATGTGGTACATATATACAATGGAATATTACTCAGCCATAAAAAAGAATAAAATAATGACATTTGCAGCAACATGGATGGACCTAGAGGTTGTCACACTGAATGAAGTAAGTCAGACAGAAGAGGCAGAACTTTTGAGTGATGAAAAATATAATTTATCTGAGGAGATTTCAAGCAAAGTCTTAAAGGAGTAGTTTATTTCCTCCTGACTGCTCACAGTAAAATGTGAGAATGGAGAAATGAATTTAATAAGGAATTGGTAAGTGAAAAGGACCAGTACATAAAGATTTGGAAAATTCTCAGACTATCCATATTGCAGAGAATATCAAGAATGTGGCTGAACAACCATTTGATATAAAGTTTAGTATGGGTACCATCAGCCACTCCAGTGCAAACCCTGCCAATTTGAACTGAAGGGAATGTAAATAGGACAAAATAAAGTGTCCTAATCAGTTTGGGCTGCTAGAAAAGAATACTATAGACTGGATGTCTTATAAACAACAAAAATTTATTTCTCATGGTTCTAGAGACTAGGAAGTTTAAGATCAAGTCACTGGCACATTCAGTGTCTGGTGAGGGCCCACTTCCTGATTCACAGACAGCTGTCTTTTCACTGTAACCTCATAAGGCAGGAGGGGTGAGGGAGCCCTCTGTGGGGTCTCTTTTATAAGGACACTAATCTCACCATGAGGACTACACCATCATGACCTAATTACCTCCCAAAGGCTTCACCTCCAAATATACGATCACATTGGGGATTAATTTTCAATATATGAATTTTGGGGAGATACAAATATTCAGTGTAGAGCATAAAGGAAAGCTGTCAGACTTCTTAGATCCTACAGGACAAGATCAGAGAGCAGTTCAACTGCAAACATGCACTGTTCTTCAAAACACTGGAAGAAACCCCAAAAGCAACCCAAAGCTTATCAGGACTCTCTCCTGGGTTTTTTTTTTTTTTTTCACACACACACACTGTGTTTTATTTTTACAAGAGATAAATAGACTGACACCAAGCATTGTAAATGGATGACCACAACAAAAGCAATAATGATTGCAATTACCAAACATGAAACACACTCATGCTATGTCATAATATTGACATTAAGTCCAGTAATCCTCCACTGTAACAGCTCCTTTACTTTGCAGTGAAAATTGATTTGTATATTCTTTGCCTCTGAGTCCTTGTGGGATTTTTTTTTTTAATTCAAACAGAAAATCACAAAAATTATAATCATCCTCATCAGTTCACTCAGTCCCATGTAATTAATTATTTTTTTTCATCTTGATCTTTTGTTAGCACTTTTATGAGTTCATCAGTTTTTCATTAGAGTTCTGAAAATGCTTATTCATTCAGTTCAGCAGTACAGTCAGTTGCCAGAAACCTGTACTTGTCAGAGTCTTTTCCATGAATACCTTGAAGATGAAACCCTTTTATAGGAACATATTTGCAAAAGCATCACAGTACACCCAGAACTGTCTGTAAATGACAAAAGACTTAAAAATGACCATGGTTAAAGATTTGATGAAAGTTCATAATAATGCAATTGACAAGGAAATTGAGTTATTTCTGAGATATACATTTTAAAGTAATAACGAGAATTATGAATTATAACATTATACCATAACATATAAGATTTTTAGAAATTTCATGTAATGTCTGAAACATTTATATTAACATATTTCCATACAAATAACCCAATGAAAGTTTAGTATTAGTTGTTTTGTTTGTTTGCTTTTTTATACTGCAGGTTCTTATTAGTCATCAATTTTATACACATCAGTGTATACATGTCAATCCCAATCACCCAATTCAGCACACCACTATCCCCACCCCACCGCAGTTTTCCCCCCTTGGTGTCCATATATCTGTTCTCTACATCTGTGTCTCAACTTCTGCCCTGCAAACCGGCTCATCTATACCATTTTTCTAGGTTCCACATACATGTGTTAATATACGATATTTGTTTTTCTCTTTCTGACTTACTTCACTCTGTATGACAGTCTCTAGATCCAACAATGTCTCAGCAAATGACTCAATTTTGTTCCTTTTTATGGCTGAGTAATATTCCATTGTATATATGTACCACTACTTCTTTAACCATTCATCTGTCGATGGGCATTTAGGTGGCTTCCATGACCTAGCTATTGTAAATAGTGCTGCAATGAACATTGGGGTGCATGTGTCTTTTTTTTTTTAAACACCTTTATTGAAGTATAATTGCCTTACAATAGTGTGTTAGCTTTTGCTTTATAACAAAGTGAATCAGTTATACATATACAATATGTTCCCATTTCTCTTCCCTCTTGCATCTCCCTCCCTCCCACCCTCCCCATCCCACCCCTCTAGGTGGTCACAAAGCACCAAGCTGATCTCCCTGTGCTGTGCGGCTGCTTCCCACTAGTTATCTATTTTACATTTGGTAGTGTATATATGTCCATGACACTCTCTTACCCTGTCACATCTCACCCCACCCCCTCCCCATATCCTCAAGTCCATTCTCTAGTAGGTCTGTGTCTTTATTCCCATCTTGCCACTAGGTTCTTCATGGCCTTTTTTTTTTTTTTCCCCTTAGATTCCGTATATATGTGTTAGCATACTGTATTTGTTTTTCTCTTTCTGACTTACTTCACTCTGTATGACAGACTCTAACTCCATCCACCTCATTACAAATACCTCCATTTCATTTCTTTTTATGGCTGAGTAATATTCCATTGTATATATGTGCCACATCTTCTTTATCCATTCATCTGTCGATGGACATTTAGGTTGCTTCCATGTCCTGGCTATTGTAAATAGAGCTGCAATGAACATTTTGGTACATGACTCTTTTTGACCCATGGTTTTCTCAGGGTATATGCCCAGTAGTGGGATGGCTGGGTCGTATGGTAGTTCTATTTGTAGTTTTTTAAGGAACCTCCATACTGTTCTCCATAGTGGCTGTATCAATTTACATTCCCACCAACAGTGCAAGAGGGTTCCCTTTCCTCCACACCCTCTCCAGCATTTATTGTTTCTAGATTTTTGGATGATGGCCATTCTGACCAGTGTGAGATGATATCTCATTGTAGTTTTGATTTGCATTTCTCTAATGATTAATGATGTTGAGCATTCTTTCATGTGTCTGTAGGCCATCTGTATATCTTCTTTGGAGAAATGTCTATTTAGATCTCCTGCCCATTTTTGGATTGGGTTGTTCGTTTTTTTGTTATTGAGCTGCATGAGCTGCTTGTAAATCTTGGAGATTAATCCTTTGTCAGTTGCTTCATTTGCAAATATTTTCTCCCATTCTGAGGGTTGTCTTTTGGTCTTGTTTATGGTTTCCTTTGCTGTGCAAAAGCTTTTAAGTTTCATTAGGTGCCATTTGTTTATTTGTGTTCTTATTTCCATTTCTCTGGGAGCTGGGTCAAAAAGAATCTTGCTGTGATGTATGTCATAGAGTGTTCTGCCTATGTTTTCCTCTAAGAGTTTGATAGTGTCTGCCCTTACACTTAGGTCTTTAATCCATTTTGAGTTTATTTTTGAGCATGGTGTCAGGGAGTGTTCTAATTTCATACTTTTACATGTTCCTGTCCAATTTTCCCAGCACCACTTATTGAAGAGGCTGTCTTTTCTCCACTGTATATGCTTGCCTCCTTTATCAAAGATAAGTTGACCATATGTGTGTGGGTTTATCTCTGGGCTTTCTATCCTGTTCCATTGATCTATATTTCTGTTTTTGTGCCAGTACCAAACTGTCTTGATTACTGAAGCTTTGTAATATAGTCTGAAGTCAGGGAGCCTGATTCCCCCAGCTCCATTTTTCGTTCTCAAGATGGCTTTGGCTATTCGGGGTCTTTTGTGTTTCCATACAAATTGTGAAATTTTTTGTTCTAGTTCTGTGAAAAATGCCAGTGGTAGTTTGATAGGGATTGCATTGAATCTGTAGATTGCTTTGGGAAGTAGAGTCATTTTCACAATGTTGATTCTTCCAATCCAGGAACATGGTATATCTCTCCATCTATTTGTATCATCTTTAATTTCTTTCATCAGTGTCTTATAATTTTCTGCATACAGGTCTTTTGTCTCCTTAGGTAGGTTTATTCCTAGATATTTTATTCTTTTTGTTGCAATGGTAAATGGGAGTGTTTTCTTAATTTCACTTTCAGATTTTTCGTCATTAGTGTATAGAAATGCAAGAGATTTCTGTGCATTAATTTTGTATCCTGCTACTTTACCAAATTCATTGATTAGCTCTAGGAGTTTTCTGGTAGCATCTTTAGGATTCTCTATGTATAGTATCATGTCATCTGCAAATAGTGACAGCTTTACTTCTTCTTTTCCGATTTGGATTCCTTTTATTTCTTTGTCTTCTCTGATTGCTGTGGCTAGGACTTCCAGAACTATGTTGAATAATAGTGGTGAGAGTGGGCAACCTTGTCTTGTTCCTGATCTTAGTGGAAATGGTTTCAGTTTTTCACCATTGAGGACAATGTTGGCTGTGGGTTTGTCATATATGGCCTTTATTATGTTGAGGAAAGTTCCCTCTATGCCTACTTTCTGCAGGGCTTTTATCATAAATGGGTGTTGAATTTTGTCGAAAGCTTTCTCTGCATCTATTGAGATGATCATATGGTTTTTCTCCTTCAATTTGTTAATATGGTGTATCACATTGATTGATTTGCATATATTGAAGAATCCTTGCATTCCTGGGATAAACCCCACTTGATCATGGTGTATGATCCTTTTAATGTGCTGTTGGATTCTGTTTGCTAGTATTTTGTTGAGGATTTTTGCATCTATGTTCATCAGTGATATTGGCCTGTAGTTTTCTTTCTTTGTGACATCTTTGGTTTTGGTATCGGGGTGATGGTGGCCTCGTAGCATGAGTTGGGGAATGTTCCTCCCTCTGCAATATTTTGGAAGAGTTTGAGAAGGATAGGTGTTAGCTCTTCTCTAAATGTTTGATAGAATTCACCTGTGAAGCCATCTGGTCCTGGGCTTTTGTTTGTTGGAAGGTTTTTAATCACAGTTTCAATTTCAGTGCTTGTGATTGGTCTGTTCATATTTTCTATTTCTTCCTGGTTCAGTCTCGGCAGTTTGTGCATTTCTAAGAATCTGTCCATTTCTTCCAAGTTTTCCATTTTATTGGCATAGAGTTGCTTGTAGTAATCTCTCATGATCGTTTGTATTTCTGCAGTGTCAGTGGTTACTTCTCCTTTTTCATTTCTAATTCTATTGATCTGGGTCTTCTCCCTTTTTTTCTTGATGAGTCTGGCTAATGGTTTATCAATTTTGTTTATCTTCTCAAAGAACCAGCTTTTAGTTTCATTGATTTTTGCTATTGTTTCCTTCATTTCTTTTTCATTTATTTCTGACCTGATCTTTATAATTTCTTTCCTTCTGCTGGCTTTGGGGTTTTTTTGTTCTTCTTTCTCTAATTGCTTTAGGTGCAAGGTTAGGTTGTTTATTCGAGATGTTTCCTGTTTCTTGAGGTAGGCTTGTATTGCTATAAACTTCCCTCTTAGCACTGCTTTTGCTGCGTCCCATAGGTTTTGGGTCGTCGTGTCTCCGTTGTCATTTGTTTCTAGGTATTTTTTGATTTCCCCTTTGATTTCTTCAGTAATCACTTCGTTATTAAGTAATGTATTGTGTAGCCTCCATGTGTTTGTATTTTTTACAGATCTTTTCTTGTAATTGATATCTAGTCTCATAGCGTTGTGGTTGGAAAAGATACTTGATACGATTTCAATTTTCTTAAACTTACCAAGGCTTGATTTGTGACCCAAGATATGATCTATCCTGGAGAATGTTCCATGAGCACTTGAGAAAAATGTGTATTCTGTTGTTTTTGGGTGGAAGGTCCTATAAATATCAATTAAGTCCATATTGTTTAATGTATCATTTAAAGCTTGTGTTTCCTTATTTATTTTCATTTTGGATGATCTGTCCATTGGTGAAAGTGGGGTGTTAAAGTCCCCTACTATGATTGTGTTGCTGTCAATTTCCCCTTTTATGGCTGTTAGTATTTGCCTTATGTATTGAGGTGCTCCTATGTTGGGTGCATAAATATTTACAATTGTTATACCTTCCTCTTGGATCGATCCCTTGATCATTATATAGTGTCCTTCTTTGTCTCTTGTAATAGTCTTTATTTTAAAGTCTATTTTGTCTGATATGAGAATTGCTACTCCAGCTTTCTTTTGATTTCCATTTGCATGGAATATCTTTTTCCATCCCCTCACTTTCAATCTGTATGTGTCTCTAGGTCTGAAGTGGGTCTCTTGTAAACAGCATATATATGGGTCTTGTTTTTGTATCCATTCAGCCAGCCTGTGTCTTTTGGTGGGAGCATTTAATCCATTTACATTCAAGGTAATTATCAATATGTATGTTCCTATTCCCATTTTCTTAAATGTATTGGGTTTGTTATTGTAGGTGTTTTCCTTCTCTTGTGTTTCTTGCCTAGAGAAGTTCCTTTAGCATTTGTTGTAAAGCTGGTTTGGTGGTGCTGAACTCTCTCAGCTTTTGCTTGTCTGTAAAGGTTTTAATTTCTCCATCGAATCTGAATGAGATCCTTGCTGGGTAGAGTAATCTTGGTTGTAGGTTTTTCTCCTTCATCACTTTAAGTATATCCTGCCACTCCCTTCTGGCTTGCAGAGTTTCTGCTGAGAAATCAGATGTTAACCTTATGGGGATTCCCTTGTGTGTTATTTGTTTTTTTTCCCTTGCTGCCTTTAATATGTTTTCCTTATATTTAATTTTTGACAGTTTGATTAGTATGTGTCTTGGCGTGTTCCTCCTTGGGTTTATCCTGTATGGGACTCTCTGTGCTTCCAGGACTTGATTAACTATTTCCTTTCCCATATTAGGGAAGTTTTCAACTATAATCTCTTCAAAAATTTTCTCAGTCCCTTTCTTTTTCTCTTCTTCCTCTGGTACCCCTATAATTCGAATGTTGGAGCGTTTAATGTTGTCCCAGAGGTCCCTGAGACTGTCCTCAGTTCTTTTCATTCTTTTTTCTTTATCCTGCTCTGTAGTAGTTATTTCCACCATTTTATCTTCCAGGTCACTTATCCTTTCTTCTGCCTCAGTTATTCTACTATTGATCCCATCTAGAGTATTTTTAATTTCATTTATTGTGTTCTTCATCATTGCTTGGTTTCTCTTTAGTTCTTCCACATCCTTGTTAAATGTTTCTTGCATTTTGTCTATTCTATTTCCAAGATTTTGGATCATCCTTACTATCATTATTCTGAATTCTTTTTCAGGTAGACTACCTATTTCCTCTTCATTTGTTAAGTCCAGTGTGTTTTGAGCCTGCTCCTTCATCTGCTGTGTGTTTTTCTGTCGTCTCATTTTGCCTATCTTACTGTGTTTGGGGTCTCCTTTTCACAGGCTGCAGGTTCGTAGTTCCCGTTGTTTTTGGTATCTGTCCCCAGTGGCTAAGGTTGGTTCAGTGGGTTGTGTAGGCTTCCTGGTGGAGGGAACTAGTGCCTGAGTTCTGGTGGATGAGGCTAGATCTTGTCTTTCTGGTGGGCACGTCCACGTCTGCTGGTGTATTTTGGGGTGTCTGTGGCCTTATTATGATTTTAGGCAGCCTCTCTGCTAATGGATGGGGTTGTGTTCCTGTCTAGCTAGTTGTTTGGCATAGGGTGTCCAGCACTGTAGCTTGCTGGTCGTTGGGTGAAGCTGGGTCTTGATGTTGAGATGGAGATCTCTGGGAGATTTTTGCCATTTGGTATTACGTGGAGCTGGGAGGTCTCTTGTGGACCAGTGTTCTGAAGTTGGCTCTCCCACCTCAGAGGCACGGCCCTGATGCTGGCTGGAGCACCAAGAGCCTTTCGTCCACACAGCTCAGAGTAAAAGGGAGAAAAAATAGAAAGAAAGAAAGAAAGAGGCTATAATACAGTGAAGTAAAATAAAGCTATTGTAAAGCAAAGCTATACAGACAAAATCTCACCCAGAAGCATATACATATACACTCACAAAAAAAAGGAAAAGGGGAAAAATTAATATCTCCTGCTCCCAGAGTCCCCCTCCTGAATTTGGGCTGATTCGTTGTCTATTCAGGTGTTCAGCAGATGCAGGCACATCAAGTTGTTTGTGGAGCTTTAATCCGCTGCTTCTGAGGCTGCTGGGAGAGATTTCCCCTTCTCTTCCCTGTTCGCACAGCTCCTGGGGTTCAGCTTTGGATTTGGACCCACCTCTGCGTGTAGGTCGCCTGAGGGCGTCTGTTCCCCGCCCAGACAGGACGGGGTAAAAGGAGCAGCTGCTTCGGGGGCTCTGGCTCACCCAGGCCGCGGGGAGGGAGGGGTACAGAGGAGGCGGGGCGAGCCTGCGGCGTCAGAGGCCAGCGTGACGTTGCAACAGCCTGAGGCGCGCAGTGCGTTCTCCCGGGGATGTTGTCCCCGGATCCCGGGACCCTGGCAGTGGCGGGCTGCACAGGCTACCGGGAGGGGCGGTGTGGAGAGTGACCTGTGCTCACACACAGGCTTTTTGGAGGCGGCAGCAGCAGCCCCAGCGTCTCACGCCCGTCTCTGGGGTCCGCGCTGATCGCCGCGGCTCGCGCCCTTCTCTGGAGTTCGTTTAGGCGGCGCTCTGAATCCCCTCTCCTTGTGCGCAGCGAAACTAAGAGGCAAGAAAAAGTCTCTTGCCTCTTCGGCAGCTGCAGACCTTTTCCAGGTCTCCCTCCCGGCTAGCCGTGGTGCGCCAACCCCTTCAGGCTGTGTTCACGCTGCCAGCCCCAGTCCTCTCCCTGCGATCCGACCGAAGCCGAGCCTCAGCTCCCAGCCCCGCCCGCCCCGGCGGGTGAGCAGACAAGCCTCTCGGGCTGGTGAGCGCTGCTCGGCGCCGAGCCTCTGTGCGGGAGTCTCTCCGTTTTTCCCTCTGCGCCCCTGTTGCTGTGGGATCCGTGCTGATAGCTGCGGCTCGCGCCCTTCTCTGGAGTTCGTTTAGGTGGCGCTCTGAATCCCCTCTCCTTGCCCGCCGCGAAACAAAGAAGCAAGAAAAAGTCTCTTGCCTCTTTGGCAGCTGCAGACTTTTTCCCGGACTCACTTCCGGCTACCTGTGGTGCACTAAACCCTTCAGGCTGTGTTCACGCCGCCAGCCCCAGTTCTCTCCCCGCGATCCGACTGAAGCCCGACCCTCAGCTCCCAGCCCCGCCCGCCCCGGCGGGTGAGCAGACAAGCCTCTCGGGCTGCTGAGTGCTACTCGGCGTCGAGCCTCTGTGCGGGAGTCTCTCCGTTTTTCCCTCTGCGCCCCTGTTGCTGTGGGGTCCGCGCTGATAGCTGCGGCTCGCGCCAGTCTCTGGAGTTCGTTTAGGCGGTGCTCTGAATCCCCTCTCCTCGCGCACCAGGAAACACAGAGGGAAGAAAAAGTCTCTTGCCTCTTCGGCAGCTGCAGACTTTTTCCCCGGACTCCCTCCCAGCTAGCTGTGGTGCGCTAACCCCTTCAGGCTGTGTTCACGCCGCCAGTCCCAGTCCTCTCCCTGCGATCCGACCGAAGCCGAGCCTCAGCTCCCAGCCCCGCCCGCCCCGGCGGGGGAGCAGACAAGCCTCTCGGGCTGGTGAGTGCTGCTTGGCGCCGATCCTCCGTGTGGGAATCTCTCCGCTTTGCCCTCCGCACCCCTGTGGCTGCGCTCTCCTCCGTGGCTCCAAAGCTTCCCCCCTCCGCCACCCGCACTCTCCGCCCGTGAAGGGGCTTCCTAGTGCGTGGAAACCTTTCCTCCTTCACAGCTCCCTCCCACTGGTGCAGGTGCCGTCCCTATTCTTTTGTCTCTGTTATTTCTTTTTTCTTTTGCCCTACCCAAGTACGGGGGGAGTTTCTTGCCTTTTTGGAGGTCGGATGTTTTCTGCCAGCGTTCAGTGGGTGTTCTTTAGGAGCAGTTCCACGTGTAGATGTATTTCTACTGTATCTGTGGGAAGGAAGGTGATCTCCGCGTCTTACTCTTCCGCCATCTTCTCCCTCCTCCCGCATGTGTCTTTTTGAATTTGAATTTGAAATTTGAATTTGAATCTTTTTGAATTTGAAAACCATTTGAATGGTTTTCTCTGGGTATATGCCCAGTAGTGGGATTGCTGGATCATATGGTAAATCTATTTTTAGTTTTTTAAGGAACCTCCATACTGTTCTCCATAGTGGCTGTATCAATTTACATACTCACCAACAGTGCAAGAGGGTTCCCTTTTCTCCACACCCTCTCCAGCATTTGCTGTTTGTAGATTTTCTGATGATGTCCATTCTAACTGGTGTGAGGTGATACCTCATTGTAGTTTTGATTTGCATTTCTCTAATAATTAGTGATGTTGAGCATCTTTTCATGTGCTTCTTGGCCATCCGGATGTCTTCTTTGGAGAAACGTCTATTTAGGTCTTCGGCCCATTTTTGGATTGGGTTTTTTGTTTTTTTGATATTGAGCTGCATGAGCTGCTTGTAAATTTTGAAGATTAATCCTTTGTCAGTTGCTTCATTTGCAAATATTTTCTCCCATTCTGAGGGTTGTCTTTTCGTCTCGTTGATGGTTTCCTTTGCTGTGCAAAGGCTTTGAAGTTTCATTAGGTCCCATTTGTTTATTTTTGTTTTTATTTCCATTTTTCTAGGAGGTGGATCAGAAAAGATCTTGCTGTGATTGATGTCAAAGAGTGTTCTTCCGATGTTTTCCTCTAAGAGTTTTAGTGTCCGGTCTTACATTTAGGTCTCGAATCTATTTTGAGTTTATTTTTGTGTATGGTGTTAGGGAGTGTTCTAATTTCATTCTTTTACATGTAGCTGTCCAGTTTTCCCAGCACCACTTATTGAACAGACTGTCTTTTCTCCATTGTATATCTTTGCCTCCTTTGTCATAGATTAGTTGACAATAGGTGCGTGGGTTTATCTCTGGGCTTTCTATCTTGTTCCATTGATCTATGTTTCTGTTTTTGTGCCAGTACCATATTGTCTTGATTACTGTAGCTTTGTAGTATAGTCTCAAGTCAGGGAGTCTGATTCCTCCAGCTCTCTTTCTTTCACTCAAGACTGCTTTGGCTATTCAGGGTCTTTTGTGTCTCCATACAAATTTTAAGATGATTTGTTCTAGTTCCATAAAAAATGCCATTGGTAATTTGATAGGGATTGCATTGAATCTATAGATTGCTTTGGGTAGTATAGTCATTTTCACAATATTGATTCTTCCAATCCAAGAACATGGTATATCTCTCCACCTGTTGGTATCATCGTTAATTTCTTTCATCAGTGTCTTATAGTTTTCTGCATACAGGTCTTTTGTCTCCCTAGGTACGTTTATTCCTAGATATTTTATTCTTTTTGTTGCAGTGGTAAATGGGAGTGTTTCCATAATTTCTCTTTCAGATTTTTCATCATTGGTGTATAGGAATGCAAGAGATTTCTGTGCATTAATTTTGTATCCTGCTACCTTACCAAATTCATTGATTAGCTCTAGTAGTTTTCTGGTGGCATTTTTAGGATTCTCTATGTATAGTATCATGTCATCTGCAAACAGTGACAGTTTTACTTCTTCTTTTCCAATTTGTATTCCTTTTATTTCTTTTTCTTCTCTGATTGCCATGGTTAGGACTTCCAAAACTATGTTGAATAATAGTGGTGAGAGTGGACATCCTTGTCTTGTTCCTGATCTTAGAAGAAATGATTCCAGTTTTTCACCATTGAGAATGATGTTTGCTATGGGTTTGTCATATATGGCCTTTATTATGTTGAGGTAGGTTCCCTCTATGCCCACTTTCTGGAGAGTTTTTATCATAAATGAGTGTTGAATTTTGTCAAAAGCTTTTTCTGCATCTATTGAGATGATCATATGGTTTTTATTCTTCAATTTGTTAATATGGTGTATCACACTGATTGATTTGCGTATATTGAAGAATCCTTGTTCCCTGGGATAAATCCCACTTGATCATGATGTATGATCCTTTTAATGTGTTGTTGGATTCTGTTTGCTAGTATTTTGTTGAGGATTTTGCATCTATATTCATCAGTGATGTTGGTCTGTAATTTTCTTTTTTTGTAGTATCTTTGCCTGGTTTTGGTATCAGGATGATGGTGGCCTCTTAGAATGAGGTTGGGAGTGTTCCTTCCTCTGCAATTTTTTGGAAAAGTTTGACAAGGATGGGTGTTAGCTCTTCTCTAAATGTTTGATAGAATTCACCTGTGAGGCCATCTGGTCCTGGACTTTTGTTTGTTGGAACATTTTTAATCACAGTTTCAATTTCGTTACTTCTGATTGGTCTGTTCATATTTTCTATTTCTTCCTGGTTCAGTCTTGGAAGGTTATACCTTTCTATGAATTTGTCCATTTCTTCCAGGTTGTCCATTTTATTGGCATAGAGTTGCTTGTAGTAGTCTCTTAGGATGCTTTGTATTTCTGCAGTGTCTGTTGTAACTTCTCCTTTTTCATTTCTAATTTTATTGATTTGAGTCCTCTCCCTCTTTTTCTTGATAAATCTGGCTAATGGCTTATCAATTTCGTTTATCTTCTCAAAGAACCAGCTTTTAGTTTTATTGATCTTTGCTATTGTTTTCTTTGTTTCTATTTCATTTATTTCTGCTCTAATCTTTATGATTTCTTTCCTTCTGCTAACTTTGGGTTTTGTTTGTTCTTCTTTCTCTAGTTCCTTTAGGTGTAAGGTTAGATTGTTTACTTCAGATTTTTCTTGTTTCTTGAGGTAGGCTTGTATAGCTATAAACGTCCCTCTTAGAACTGCTTTTGCTGCATCCCATAGGTTTTGGATCATCGTATTTTCATTGTCATTTGTCTCTAGGTATTTTTTGATTTCCTCTTTGATTTCTTCAGTGACCTCTTGGTTATTTAGTAACGTATTGTTTAGCCTCCATGTGTTTGTTCTTTACGTTTTTTTCCCTGTAATTGATTTCTAATCTCATAACGTTGTGGTCAGAAAAGATGCTTGATATGATTTCAATTTTCTTAAATTTACTGAGGCTTGATTTGTGACCCAGGATGTGATCTATCCTGCAGAATGTTCCATGCGCACTTGAGAAGAAAGTGTAACCTGCTGTTTTTGGATGGAATGTCCTATAAATATCAATTAACTCTATCTGGTCTATTGTGTCATTTAAAGCTTGTGTTTCTTTATTAATTTTCATTTTGGATGATCTGTCCATTGGTGTAAGTGAGGTGTTAAAGTCCCCCACTATTATTGTGTTACTGTCAATTTCCTCTTTTATGGCTGTTAGCAGTTGCCTTATGTATTGAGGTGCTCCTATGTTGGGTGCATATATATTTATAATTGTTATATCTTCTTCTTGGATTGATCCCTTGATCATTATGTAGTGTCCTTCCTTGTCGCTTGTAACCTTCTTTATTTTAAAGTCTATTTTATCTGATATGAGTATAGCTACTCCAGCTTTCTTTTGATTTCCATTTGCATGGAATATCTTTTTCCATCCCCTCACTTTCAGTCTGTATGTGTCCCTAGGTCTGAAGTGGGTCTCTTGTAGGCAGCATATATATGGGTCTTGTCTTTGTATCCATTCAGCAAACCTGTGTCTTTTGGTTGGAGCATTTAATCCATTCATGTTTAAGGTAATTATTGATATGTATGTTCCTATTACCATTTTCTTAATTGTTTTGGGTTTGTTTTTGTAGGTCCTTTTCTTCTCTTGTGTTTCCCACTTAGAGAAGTTCCTTTAGCATTTGTTGTAGAGCTGGTTTGGTGGTGCTGAATTCTCTTAGCTTTTGCTTGTCTGTAAAGCTTTTGATTTCTCCATCAAATCTGAATGAGATCCTTGCCAGGTAGAGTAATCTTGGTTGTAGGTTCTTTCCTTTCATCACTTTAAGTATATCATGCCACTCTCTTCTGGCTTGTAGAGTTTCTGCTGAGAAATCAGCTGTTAACCTAATGGGAGTTCCCTTGTATGTTATTTGTCATTTTTCCCTTGCTGCTTTCAATAATTTTTCTTTGTCTTTCTTTAACTTTTGCCAATTTGATTACTATGTTTCTCGGCCTGTTTCTCCTTGGGTTTATCCTGTATGGGAGTCGCTGCACTTCCTGGACTTGGGTGGCTATTTCCTTTCCCATGTTAGGGAAGTTTTTGATTATAATCTCTTCAAGTATTTTCTCTAGTCCTTTCTCTCTCTCTTCTCCTTCTGGGACCCCTATAATGCTAATGTTGTTGCATTTAATGTTGTCCCAGAGGTCTCTTAGGCTGTCTTCATTTCTTTTCATTCTTTTTTCTTTAGTCTGTTCCGCAGCAGTGAATTCCACCATTCTGTCTTCCAGGTCACTTATCTGTTCTCCTGCCTCAGTTATTCTGCTATTGATTCCTTCTAGTGTAGTTTTCATTTCAGTTATTGTATTGTTCATCTCTGTTTGTTTGTTCTTTAATTCTTCTAGGTCTTTGTTAAAAATTTCTTGCGTCTTCTAGATCTTTGCCTCCGTTTTTATTCCGAGGTCCTGGATCATCTTCACTATCATTATTCTGAATTCTTTTTCTGGAAGGTTGCCTATCTCCACTTCATTTAGTTGTTTTTCTGGGGATTTATCTTGTTCCTTCATCTGGTATAAAGCCCTCTGCCTTTTCATCTTGTCTATCTTTCTGTGAATGTGGTTTTTGTTCCACAGGCTGCAGGATTATAGTTTTTCTTGCTTCTGATGTCTGCCCTCTGGTGGTTGCGGCTATCTAAGAGGCTTGATGGGAGGCTCTGGGGGTGGGTAGAGCTGACTGTTGCTGTGGTGGTCAGAGCTCTGTAAAACTCTAATCCACTTGACTGTTGAGGGGTGGGGCTGGGTTCCCTCCCTGTTGGTTGTTTTGCCTGAGGCAACCCAACACTGGAGCCTACCTGGTCTCTTTGGTGGGGCTAATGACAGACTCTGGGAAGGCTTATGCCAGGGAGTACTTCCCAGAACTTCTGCTGCCAATGTCCTTGTCTCCACGGTGAAACAGAGCCACCCCCCACCTCTGCTGGAGACCTTCCAACACTACCAGGTAAGTCTGGTTCAGTCTCCTCCGGGCTCACTGCTCCTTCCCCTGGGTCCCAATGCACACACTATTTTGTGTGTGCCCTCCAAAAGTGGGGTCTCTGTTTCCCCCAGTCCTGTCGAAGTCCTGCAATCAATTCTCACTAGGCTTCAAAGTCTGATTCTCTATGAATTCCTCCTCCTGTTGCCGGACCCCCAGGTTGGGAAGCCTGACGTGGGGCTCAGAACCTTCACTCCAGTGGGCAGACTTCTGTGGTATAAGTGTTCACCAGTCTGTGAGTCACCCACCCACCAGTTATGGGATTTGATTTTACTCTGATTGTGCCCCTCCTACCATCTCACTGTGGCTTCTCCTTTGTCTTTCGATGTGGGGTATCTTTTTTGGTGAGTTCCAGTGTCTTCCTGTCGATAATTGTCCAGCAGCTAGTTGTGATTCTGGTGTTCTCACAAGAGGGAGTGAGAGCACATCCTTCTACTCCGCCATCTTGGTTCCTCTCCAAAAATAAAATCTCTCCTGGGTTTCTAAGGGTAGAGACATCACCACAATTTCAACAGGTCAGAAGGCAGCCACCCTGGAGCTGTGGAGGTTGGGCTGCCTGAAGCTTTGTAGGCTTGACCCCAGCCCAGCAGAGTCCTGGAGGCATGATCCCCACCAGGCCACCTCAGCAGGTCCCTAAGGCAGAGCATTGAACCCAAGATGATTGTTCTCCAGCCTTAAGATCTAATGGTTCCATATATATTTGTTAGAAGAACCCAGGGACAGGACTGGAATAAAGACACAGATGTAGAGAATGGACTTGAGGACACAGGGAGGGGGAAGGGTAAGCTGGGACGAAGTGAGAGAGTGGCATGGACATATATACACTACCAAATGTAAAATAGATAGCTAGTGGGAAGCAGCCGCATAGCACAGAGAGATCAGCTCTGTGCTTTGTGGCCACCTAGAGGGGTGGGATAGGGAGGGTGGGAGGGAGACACAAGAAGGAGGAGATATGGGGATATATGTATATGTATAGCTGATTCATTTTGTTATACAGCAGAAACTAACACACCATTGTAAAGCAATTATACTCCAATAAAGATGTTTAAAAAAAGTTATTATAAAAAAATTAAAAAAGATCTAATGGTATTTTCATTGCTAGGTTTTAGCCTCTCTTGGGATCTGTCATCCCTTTCCTCCTTCTGATTTCTCCTTTTTGGAATAATAAAGTCTATTCTATTCCTGTCCCATCATTGTATTTTGGATGCATTGTATTTTTGAAGTGCATAACTTACCTGGTTTCATAGGCTGGAGAGGAATTTTCCCTCAGGATGAATTAACCCTGGAATCTCACTCATATCTGATTTAGATATACAATCAGCCCTCTGCATCTATGGGTTCTGTGTCCACAGATTTAACCAACTGAAGATCAAAAATATTCAAAGAACACTTTGCAGAAATCTTCAAAATGCAAAACTTCAATTTACTGTGTGCCAGCAATTATTTACATAACATTTACACAGTATTTACAACTTTTTACATAGCATTTATATTGTATTAGGTATTATAAGTAATCTAGAGATGATTTAAAGTATATATGTGTAGGTTATATACCAACACTACACCATTTTATATAAGGGACTTTTGGATTTTGCTATTTGAGGGGGGTCCTGGAACCAATACACTTGGATATGGAGGGATGACTCTGTTTGTGTGACACTTTGGACTTTGGACTTTAGAGTTGATGATGGAACAAGTTGAGACTTTTAGAGCTGTTGAGGTGGAATGAATATACTTTGTATGTGAGAAGGACATGAATATTGGGGGGCCAGGACAGAATGTGACAGACTGAATACGTGCCTCCAAAATTCATATGCTAAAAGCTTAACCCCCAGTGTGACGCTCTTAGTAGGTGGCCTCTGGGAGGTAATTAGGTTTAGATGAAATAATGAAGAATGGATCCCCTATGATGGGATGAGAAAGAGACAGCCGAGCTTCCTCTTCCAACATGTGAGGATACAGTAAGAAGACAGCCGTCCACAAGCCAGAAAGAGGGTCCTACTCCTAAAGAACCAAATCTGCCAGCATCTTGATCTTGGATTTCCCAGCCTCCAGAACTGTGAGAAATAAATATTTGTTGTTTAAACCGCCCAGTCTGTGGTGTTCTGTTACAGCAGCCCAAGCTAAGACAAGTTGCATATAGCATGAAGTATAACGTCAAACTGGTTGAAACAATTAGGATATTGATTATCTACCATTAATGGAAACCCAGAGGTATGGGTACTATTTGTTCAGTTCAATCAGCTCAATTCTGTTATCAAGGATCCAGTTTCTTTCTGTCCCTCTACTCAACCATCCTCAATGTCAGCTTCATTCTAAATGTTGCCTCTCATGATTTCAAGTTGGCCATCTTTGGCCATTAGAACTTCATGCTTTCTTTGTTCATACTGAACAAGAAAGAGAAAGACCTCTCTTACACTTGCAGAATAAATGTTCTTTCCTACAATCTGATTGGTCAAAATAAGTCATGTATCAACCCTTGAGTCACTGGTAGTCTTCAAAGGAAGTCAATATGTTAAATAGCGTAGAGCAATGAGAACTCACCTTCCCTAGAATGGAGTCAGCTTTCCCTGAAGTAGAAGACTGAGGTAGATGCCCAAACTAAGGTTCTATTAGAAGGGAGAAATGGGTGAATAAATGCCTGGTGGGCAATAACATTATCTACTGCACAGTAGTATATGCAACTCTTATTAGAGCCTAGTTTTATCTATGAATTCATGTTCTGGAGTTCACTAGGGTTTCCATTTTGCAGGCAATATTGAATAACTTGCCAAAAGAAAATAACTGCCTAAAAAGTTTACAGATATTAATATATCAATAAAAAGAGCCATCAAAATATCATGTTATACCACAGAGTATAATTACATGTTCACATAAGTGACTTCAAGTTTCAAAATAATTTCTAGAAACTAAAACATTGTCACACATGTAAGTGTTAAGTTGAATATCAGAAGAAGTCTACGGTGTTTATAGTAAATTATTTGCTGTTTTCAGCACCTCTGATAATAGTTTTTCAGTTAAGTTTCTCCAGGTTATCCCAAAGTCAGTGCATGTACTTTTTTTTTTTTTTTTTTCTGTCTTCCTCAGGGCAGTCTAACCTTGCTTTTGTCTAGCTATAGTGAATATAAAATATAACCATTATTAATGGACTCTCAAAATCCTAATCTCAACCCAGAATATGGGGAATATTATTTATGAGTCCGCCTGTAATCACTGATGACCTCAATCGGAATTTGAACTCAATAAAAGATTTGGTCTCGAGCAGATAATACACCTTCACAGGATAAGTCAAAAGATTAAAAATAACCCAAGCGACAAAGTGAGAGAGTGGCATGGACATATATACACTACCAAATGTAAAATAGATAGCTAGTGGGAAGCAGCCGCATAGCACAGGGAGATCAGCTCGGTGCTTTGTGTCCACCTAGAGGAGTGGGATAGGGAGGGTGGGAGGGAGACGCAAGAGGGAGGGGATATGGGGACATATGTATAAGTATAACTGATTCACTTTGTTTTAAAGCCGAAACTAACACACCATTATAAAGCAATTATACTCCAATAAAGATGTTTAAAAAAAAATGAATAAATAACCCAAGCAAACTAGGTTAAAATATAATGGCCATCATTTACACTCACCCTTTACATTGAGCACTTGAGGCTCCTGCTCACTGAAATTATAAGTACTTTGATAATCTTCATGTTTTTTTCTCATCTTCGAGTTTATACAAGTCCCTATAATTATGAGCTGGTGCACCTTTCTCTTCATTCATTATCATACTTAAACTTAATTGGAAAAGTAATATCCTTACAATTTATAAATGGTCTTTGACAGTACTTCACTATAGTAAAACAATTCCCTGGCTTTCATTAATGAACAGACTGAAATCTTTTAAAAATTGAACAAGGGATCTATTAAAATTACTATTCACCATCTGGGTGTCCTTGAAAGTTGTTTGAGGCCAAGCTATTATTTCTGTAGAAGAAAAGAAAATGGACTAAGCTGGAAGCACCCAAAGACCTATAACACACAATTATAAAATTTTTTCTCATATAGGGCATGCACTTGATTAGCCTCTAGCAGTCAAAAATGTAGGGAATAACGATAAATACTTAACAATTCAATAGATGTCTTAGAAACAGAGGAAATAGGAGGGGTGGTAAAGATTATCTGAAAAGTGAAAAGGACTGACTGCATCTGTTTAAAAGTAATTTTAAGCCATCAAGCAACCAATATTTTGAACACAACCATTCACTGATTGATTGTGTGACTCCAAGTGGTTATTTACCCAGGGCATTGTCAAAGCAGAGGCTGGAGAAGGCTCCCTGCTCTTGAGCCCCAGTATCAAAGCTTAATAGCTGTGTGACCTTGAACAAGTCACTTTACCTCTCTATTCATTATGTTCCTCACCTGCAAAATAGAGGTAATAATAATTACAATAATTTCTTCATGATCATTTATAAGTCCTAAACAAGGTAGTATATGTAAAGCACAATGCTTAGCACATTGTAAGCCCTTTCTACATGCCACCTATTATGATCAATTTGAAGAAAGAAATACATTGGTTATACATCGATGGAATTATTTTCGAATTGTCTTTATTTTACAAAGACTATCTCAGTTTCTACAATCAACCAATAATAGAAATAAAGAGTAAAGTATACAGTATAGGAAGTGATACATGCTATATATAAAAATAAAATGGGGAAGCAGATAAGACAAGTCAGGGAGAAGGTAGAGGTTATAGTTTTAAGTAGGGTGATCAGGGGAGGCTTCACTTTTGAGCAAAGACTTGAAGAAGGTTATGGAGAAAGCTATAAAAACACCTGGAGAAAGCGTGTTCCAGATAGATGGAATAGTCAGTGCAGTCATATTAGTTCCAGGAACAGCAAAGAGGCCAGTTTAGATGGAGGGGCATAGACATGAGGCGATAAGGTTAGAGGGGAAACAGGGACCATGTCATACAGCCTGGGAAATCATGGTGAGAACTTGGCTTTTTCACTAAGTGAGATGGGAAGCCACTAAATGGTTTCAAGCAGAGAAATAATATAATCAGACTCACCGTTTAAAAGGATTCTGGTCTCTTTGTAAAGACTAGACTGTAGGGAAGCAAAGGTGGAAGCAGGGAAATTAGTCAGGTTTTTGCAGTATTTCAGGCAAAAGATCATGGTAGCTCACGTCACAATGATAACAGTGGAGGTAGTGAGAAATGGAAGAGCCATAAATATTTTCTGATGGATTGAATTTGGAGTATGAGATAAAGAGAGGCATCAAGCAAGACAGGTTGTCTGTCCTTAGCAGTTTGAAGGGTAAATATGTCATCAGCTGAAATTAAGAAGATGATGAAAGAAATTTTCACATATTGAGGTATGGTGTGGTCATTCTGGCTTATACGTGATTTAACTTAAACTTTGTGCTAACTAGAACAGCCTGTTTAGTGGCATATTAAACATACATTTTACATCTGCTTTCAGCTTTGAAGAAAAAATGCATTTGAAAAAAAATCAGAATGGAGTAACTATGGTTCAGGCATTCAAAATGGAGCCAGACGGCCACTGAGATATGGTTTCAGACATGTTCCTGCATCACTGAAAACCTGAATTTTCTGAACTCTATCAAACTCAAGGACACCACCAGCCATTCTCAAAACAATATCTGCTAGCAGCTACCAGCTGCAACATTATGGTCTCAAGGTCTCCCCTTATAACTATGCAAGCATTTCAGACTCCAATTAATCCTTGCTTAGCAAGCATCTTTACTTCTTGCTAATCCCAATCCTAATTCTTGACAAACCAACTTGTGTAATTTTTCAGTTTCTGCCTTTATAAGCCTGCCCATTTTGTAGTCTGGTGGAACACAACTCAAGTACTTCTTGAATCTGTGTGTCCCAGGCTATCATCCTCAGTTTAGCTCAAATAAAACTCTCTTCTATTGTTATTATAGATTGGGTATTGATTATTTTCATTGACAGAGGTCATAGGTGGAGCAGGTTTGGGGGAATGGAGGAGAAATCAGCTATTCAGTTTTAGTCATGCATGCTAAATTCAAAATGGCTAGTAGATATCAAAGTGGAGATTCGACAGTCTGATATAATTCTGGTATGTTTAACAGATACAAATTTGGTAGTCATCAGATGTGGTATCTACTGCCAGAGAGTGAATATAGACAAAGAAGATGACCAAGGACTGAGCCCTAAAGCCCTCCAACACTGATAGATCAGGAACAAGAGAAGGACAGATCAAAGCAAAAGCATCCCTTCACTAAGAAGGAACAAAAAGTGAAGTACTAGAAAAGCCATGAAAATGTGATTCTTAGAACATATGTGAAGAGATTCTATTGAAGAGGAAGGCACAAGCAATTGTATAAATTCTGTTAGTAGGTCAAGTAAGATGAAGACTGTGACCTGACCATTGGATTCAGCAATGTGGAGGTCATGTGTGACCCCAACAAGAGCAGTTTTGATGGTGTGGTGGGGACAGAGTCTGATATGGGTGAGTTAAGAGAGAATGAGAGGTAAGGAGTTGAAGGCAGCAAGTGTAGACAAATATTTCCAGGAGTTTATTAATCATAAACCCTCCAAACAACCCTGGAAGGTAATAGTGTGTATTCATCTTACAGATACAGAAAACAAAGTTGAGAGAATATATTCAGCCCCAAACAAAAGTTAGAAAGGAAAAACTGAGATCTAAACACAGATGTCTAATTCCAAGGATATAGTTCTTACTTGGTCCATGTATTCAGCAAACATACATGAGTGCCTACTATGTATATGATACATAGTACAGATAAATGTTTATCTGCACAGTTATCTAGACGGTGTTTCTCAGAATAGTCCTAGGACAACCTGCATCAGAATTAACCAGCAGGCATCTTAAAATTTCAGATTCCTGAACTTTATCCTAGACTCACTGAATCACTCTCTGGGGGTTTTAGCACTCCAAGGGCTTCTTATGTCCACCAAAGTCTGAGTTGCTCATCTAGTGAAATATGGTTTTTCCCCCTAAAAATGCAATTAAAATACATATAATTGTTAAAACTTCTCCACCTTTTATCCTTCATATATCTCATTGCAATGGATGAAAATCCACTTGACAACTCATCCCAACAAATTTTTAATATTCTCTTTTGTAACACTTTTCATAACTAAATAAATTTCACTTGAATAATAAACCCTACTTTTTTTCTATTTAAACCTCTCAATGAGATTTTCCAGAATTTGGGATAATCTCACATGTTGTATTTTTTTCCCCTTAAGGTAGGGGTTTTTTTTCATGGCAACTTAATCTGGAAAGAACCTACTCATTATATCAAATTGCTGTGTTTAACAAAGGATATGAACTTGAGTTTTGAACTTCAGTATTTTTCTGTGAAGGGAGAATGCACTATGCATTGTATGTTTCACACCACTCACCACTTATGCTGTTGATTGAGACAGTAGTTCCACTGGAGCTTCTGAAAATTCACCCCATTGTAGGCATTTGATCTCCCTTTTCTAATAATTCAGGAACATTGGTTTGCTGCACCTATTCAGATAATGCTTTATTTTGTACCAGTTCTTTGCTTTCTATCCAGAAACAGCTGCTCTATCTCATGTGACACAGGATGTAATAAAATGGAGTAAATGGAGTAGAGTATTTTGATAGATTAATAACTGTGGGGTGTGCAGCATTCACAGCACTCATGGTGAAAGGGAAGAGATTATACCAGAATGACATCTGTTTTCTTCCATGTAAATTGCTAAACTTTGAATCTGCTGTTATTTAGCAGAGTGTAGATTTAATTATTAGGATTGCATAACCACTGGGGAAAGCACAGGATTTTATTGATAGCTTTGCACCTACGATAACTGCAGAATAAGTAAACTGCCATTGTCTCCTTCGCGGAATAAAGCTTAAAAAGTTAAACCTAGAGGGATGTGTCATTTCTTATTCTTAAAGTGCATCTGAACTGGTTGTGTTGATACCTATGTATTAGTAAAATTCCAACAAATGTTTGTAAGAGTTTGACAATTATTTTCTCCACAGGCTGCAACTAAAGTCCCATTTTCACTAAAATATTTCAGAGATGCTTATTGGTCCACCATCTGTAACAGTGAAGATCTTTTCTGGACTCACAAGATTTTTATAGGTTTATCTACAGTTTGAGTTAAAAGAACCCTTGGAGATTATCCATTCATTTGACACTTGAGGAAACTAAGGAGGAAAGAAATATAATCCCTACTAAGCAAATGTCAATTTATTCCTCAATTTGCTGACTCTTATTTCAGTGCTCAGAGCACAGTTTGGTTAGGAGACAAGGGACTCGGATCTGTTTACAGGCTCTTCATAGAGTACCCGAGGCTTGTCCATCTCAACCCCTGTGGTTGCACCCTTGGGTGGTAACAGAAATAGCTTGAAGGCAATGCTGTAGGAGATCTTTAAGAGAACTTGACCACAGGTTGACCCTCAAGCTGGACCCAGACAATCCCTCACTCCCTCCCCTGTCCTTGAGATATACAGTCTCCCCTCTGTTCCCACAGTGGGAGCCTTTTTTCATAAATGAAGCCTTGAGAGACCAATGTGTTGTTGAGACCATCTGGACTGAATATGTGTCTGAACCCCGTTAAGGTCTCTATATAAACTTTTAAGATTCTGGTAGGTGGGTGCCTACCAGATGATCTGCTCATCTTGCAGCCACCCAACACAAGCCTATAATGTAAGTTCCCTTGCTTATTAAACCTGCCACTCACCAATCTGGAGTGATCTGCCTCTTTCTTCGGTCTCTCCTTGCCTTCTGTGTAAGGGGCCCAGTTTCAGATTTCATAAGGCAAATTCTTGAGGTTTTGAACCAACAGGCAAATGGAAGATACCAGGCTCCGAAGAGATTACCAGGTTCCGAAGAGATTACTGCTCCAAATGTCAAGGAAACACAAAATTCAATTGTCCAAGACTCCAGTATCTGGACCCACACGTGCTGTTAGTGTGACTTAGCCACACATCTCCTCAT
The DNA here is from genome assembly GCF_949987535.1 of Balaenoptera acutorostrata. Classification (NCBI taxonomy): domain Eukaryota; kingdom Metazoa; phylum Chordata; class Mammalia; order Artiodactyla; family Balaenopteridae; genus Balaenoptera; species Balaenoptera acutorostrata. The sequence continues at coordinate 79,155,694 of NC_080072.1, forward strand.
CTGTGCAATGATTGGTTAGCCTGAGAAGCCATCACCCTGCACCACTGGGGTTAAAATCCAATCCAGTGACTCTTCTACTACTTGATGCTTTTTCTTGTTTTGCCCAAATGCTCTTGAACCTGATGTATAAAGCAAAGGTGCTAAATGATCAACTTCACTTGTCCAGAAAGGGTCGTTCCTAACAATAAACTCTTAGAATTTCTATGTTGACTAATTTGAAAACAATTTAAATACACTGAAGAGTTTTTTGAAAACAATTTAAATACACTGAAGAGTTTTAATCATATCCAGGAATTAAGTTCATATAGGGTCTGCCTCCTCTCCTTTGTAAAGTAGTAATCTAGCATCTACAGAATAGCAGGCATATGTAATTTTAGCCAAAACAGGCAAAGGCATGTCTTTAAAATATCAGGCATATAATATCAAAATTTAAATTTTCAGATAGTCATACAAAAGTTTTGTCCAATATAATGAAACCATCTGAATATTTCAAAACCATTTGGATAATTAGTTGAGGTTTCCCATTTTGACTCAGATGTTTTGATAGTATGCATATAGTTGAAGCAGAGCTATGGTACTTACCTGATAATTGTTTACGAAGTGCCCACTTATGGCATTAGATACTGCTCACAGAAAGTGCCCATAGAGTCACACAGCCTATAAATGCCATAGTGTGTCCACTGCTTTCACTTCACCATTACCACGACTGAACCAGGAAGCCAGGATGTTATGCCTAGCCCAGAAAGATACCACTTTCCATCTTCTCACACCCACCGTGATGAGCTTTCAGGAAACATCGCATCTTGCCTGACATCACTGACCACTCCTTAGCTGGTCTCCCAACACCTGAGCTCTTCTTCCCATCTTAGTCTGTATATCCCTTTAATCTGAAAGAAGGTTTCACCACTTGCTGACCTCTCTGACCTTCTACTATATCCTTTGAGGCTCTTCACCTGTCATTGACAAAACATGCTTTATCCTTAACTACTTCTCTGAATATTCCCTCCTCCACCCCCCCATCTAAATAAAATCTGCTGTCCTCTAAGGATGCTGCTTTGCATGTAGCCAATTCAAGTGGCACCTTTCCTCCCCTACACCACTTATCTCCCTGGGTCTGGAGGTGGTGAGGCTGTCCACTTTATTCCCTGTTGCCACTCGAGAATCATTATCTCTGCCCCTCCTTAACACACTTCAGCTATTTTGAAGCTCAATCCATTAAACTATGGCACCACGTGTCCTTCCTTGTTGCATTCACATCCACACTTACATCTCATCCCCTTGCTCACTGAAGGATTTAGCACCTGTCTTACTGTGTCCTTCTACAGAAATATTCTTATCAAAAATATTTAATACCTTTTTAATACCTTTTTTAATACCTTTTGCTCCTTTTTTAATACTATCATGGACAAGGAGAATTTTCAAAATATTTAACTAGTATGGAAAGGGACCAATCAGCAGTAAAAGACTGGTACACTTGTTGTATGGTCAGGCCTCCCACAAGATGGCTGTTCTCTTGCTCTTGGTACATCTCCTGTCTGACCAGTTCCTGCTTCACCCACACCCTACTCACCTGACTGATCTTCCCTCTTAATCATAGAGCCTAATCAGTAAATGCCTACTTACTTGCCCCCGGTCCCAGCTAATGATTGTTCTAAACTTTAGATCAGAACATCTCCACCATGAGAGTTTATCAAAGGCGGTGGTGAGAGGTGTGCTCCGCTTCCGCATGCTCCTCTGCTGGTTTCCCTGGTAACCAACAGCCAACCTGACATCAATTGTGAATTCTCTCTATAACTGGTAACACCCCACCCCGCCCCAACGCCGGAGCAAAGACTGCTGCCGTGTACTGCCCACCATCTGCCACACACTGAGGGGTGTTGCTCCAGGACATTGCTTCAGACATATAAGATCCCCCTGTCCATTAAACCATCGATGTCTCTGTCGCCGAATCTGGGCTCTTTCTTCAGTCTTGAGGCTGGGCAAGTACAGGGCTTGCAGGCCTGTGGTGTGCAGCCCAACACCTGTGTATACTAGCTGACTATCAGTTCTGCACATAGACAGTTCTTGCAGTCACCTGGCCTCTCAGTTGCCAAATCCACTTCTTGTCACTCCTCATATATCCCTTTATCAGACAGGCCTTCTCTGACTAGTCCATATAAATTAACAACACCTCCCATAATGGCCACTCTCTAATTGTTCACCTTTTTCCAAAGCACGCCTGACATGTAATACATTTATGAGTTTACCGGTATATTATCTTTCTCCTCTTACTAGAATAAAATCTACATGAGAACATGGGCTTTGTTTTTTTCCGCTGCTATCCAGTGCCTAGATCAGTGGCTGATACATAATTGGTGCTCAGAAAATCTTTGTTGAAAAATAATGTTGGACCAAAAGTAGGAGTTTTAGAAATGAAATTACCAGATTTCCACTTTGTACTATTTAGCTTCTGAATGTGAATTAGTCCTTCAATATTTGAAATAATTGTAAATGAATCAGTGAATAACATAGTTCCTCTTACTTTGGAAAGGAATGAGTTTAATTCAGGTATTCTAGTATACACAAAATTCTCAGCATCCACCAATACCCATGTCTATCTGTGCTTGCTAAAAATGAGGCACTTTAAATCTTATGGAATAAAGTAGTTCATGAAACATCACAGGTGATATCTTGGTCATCATATAGACAAACTTGTAGAAATAACATCATTTCAACCTAGGATGGTAGGAATATATAAATGAAAAATAGGATTCAGTCGGTGAAAGCAACACTAAATTTCTGCCTCTGTCATGCATAAGTTTCCTGTCTTCTAGAAAATAACATTAGGAGAAGAACAATTCATTTATTCATTTTGGAATTTGCCACATAAAATAGAATATATGGCATGAATTACAGCAAGGGGCACATTATTCTAAAATTCTTTAACAAGCAAGCCAAGTTTGCCAGGTACTAAATTAGCATTTAGTCATTTGTCCTATGAGGAAAATGCAAAATTATTTATTTATACCTCTTACAACTTTTTCTTGGTTAAAGTTATATCTGCATAATCGGCAGTGTGCTAGAAGAGGAAGGAAATAATTCTTATGGCATCTGCCATAAAAAGAAGCTATTAAAATGACGTTACTGATTTCTTGAATGTTGAGAATAAGTACTCCACGAAATAATCATTCTGCAATAACAGGCTAAACTGGAGAGTTTTATTAACAGAGCCCTCACAGTTATGATTCCCTGGACCAGAAGACAGTTTACATCTGACAAAAGGGTTGTCATCTCTAACTATGAACCCAAGCAACAGCCACGCTTGACCTAAAAGCAGAGAACACAGTACAGATGAGATGAGGGGTGAGCACTTACCTTAACCTTTCAACAAATTCCCATTAAAAGGAAAAAAATTCTAGAACAAATTCCAAACTGATGGCAAAGTTTGGAATTATTTTCTGTAATAGATTCATGTTCAACATGTCAATTGTATTTTAATTTACAAATGATACCTGGTGATGATTTTTATCTAATAAAAAATTGTGATCCATTACAAGCACCCTGTAAAATTTTCATACATTGCCATTTATAATTTTTGCCAAGTTTTTATCTAAACCCTATTTTCTTCATAATGAATTTATTTTTTCTTTTTATTTACATATTTTTTAAAATTTATTTTCTGGTTCTTGGACAGCCAAATCTCTCCTCACGTCTCAGCCTGAATGGAGTCACATCCCCTGACTCCTGAACCACTCACTAGCATTCACTCTTTCTCTTTATAGACCAACCAGGCCAACTCTGGAGTTGGGGCAGAGTCAGCTTTCCTCAAAGCATATGGTTCTATGGAACCAGGATAGACACGTGGGCAAAATTGAGTATCCATGAGGAGCAGATATGGACAAAAAAACTATTCTCACTACAGTAATTGAATCTAAGGAACCAAAGTCAAAATGTGAAGGCTGGTTTTCAAACACACTCTTTGTGACTTAGACTATCACCACACAATGTCAAAATAACCTGGAATTTTTTTTAAAGTATTCACATCACCATTTAGTCAAACTTAAGGAGAAACTTAAGTTTCTCCTCACTGATCTCCTACAGTGACATCAGAAAAGTCAACTTTATATAGTGAGACTTGATATCAGACAAACTGTATCGAATCCCAGCTCTGCCATTTTATCATCTGCATAACCTTGGACAAGCCATTTAACTTCTCTAAGTGTTTATGATTATCAGGTGTAAGATGCCCATGATAGTGCCAACTACAGGGAGTAGTTTGAAGTTTGAATCAGATAAAGTAAATATAACATTCTAGAATACTCCTCAGTACATTATCTAGTTATAATATAGAATAAGTCCTCAACAAATATTATTGAATAGGTAATTTTTAAAAAATACCTTTAATCTGAGAAAAGAGAAAAGATGGTGGGGAAATCCAAAACCAAATACTGGTATAATGGGCTTGGAGATTTTAATGGGATGGGGGCCCCAGGCTATTAATAAGTACTATATTAAAACAGCTCCACAGTTGATAACAACTAATATTTACTAAGCCTTTGCTATAAGCCAGGCAGAGTGCTAAGCACCTTACATATACTATCATATTTAATCCTCCCAACAACTTTATTTACAAAGAAGGGAACAGAGACATTAAATGCTTTGCTGAGGCCTCAAGCCGGTTCAGCTGCAGAGTGGAGTCTGACTTTAATTCTGTCGAGGAAGCTCCGCTCTTCACCACTACTAATTACTACTTTATTCTGCCTCTGTAAATGTAGGTTGTTGCATCCCCATTGGGGTTTCAAGTCTGATTCTCCTTGTACAAGCAGGTACCCAGTCACTTCATTGACAAGGAGGTATACAAGTGTGCAAGTGGGTGTAGGAAGCCCATCCTTATCTCTTTTAAGCTGCAACTGGTAAAGTGGAGGGAAGCTAGGGCAAATGTTAAATATAAAGGCTTACAACAATGTGCTGCCCAGAGTGTTCTGTCTAAATAATAGGAAGGATGCTCCAAATAGCTGGGTTCCAAGGGAGCACACATTTCCTCTTTGGCCCTGACAACCTACTTCCCAGAAGGATGCACAAAGAGAAATTTTCAGCTTTGGATTTTCTAAAATATCTTTCTAATCACGTAAGATTGAAATCTAGGAAGCTCTCTCCCTCAGCCCACATGTCTTAACAGTCATCATGCCCTGTTCTTCCTTCATAATTTATCTCTAATCTACCCTGGCCTTTTTAGTTCTCTCACAATGTCTCTAGGTGGCCCTTCCCTACCTCATGTTTACTTCACACTGTGGTGATGGGGGTGTCACTGAACTATGTCCCAGCTCAGGTGTCTCCAATTTATCTACAGCAGCTGTCTCCCACATTTGCCTAATATAAGTTCAGGAATGTATCCCCATCACATGCACACCAGATAGGCAGGTACCCCCTTTGGGTTTACAGGTTTCTTGGGACATGAATGGTGGGTATTGTCATATGAGGCTGGGCAAAATTTCCCCCACCTGGGCAGGCTGCAGTGCTGCTGCAACCTATGAGGATGGTCTTTCCTCTGCAAGGAAACTGAGGAGTAGCAGTCACAGGCTCTGCGGTGATACTGCTGGTGATGAGTCAGCAACCTGAGACTCCAAGGCACTGGAACAATGGCCCTGGCAGGATCCTCTAGGGTCATTCACCTGATTCACCAGAGGAAAAGAGACCCCTTAAAACTGGTTTCCTGGATCCATCTGCCCATCACCTTTCTACTTCCTCCTTCTCTTGCCTACATTCTCTTCTATTCTCATCCCAAAGAAAAGCCTTAGTCCCTTCTTTTTCTTCAACTAGTAACCCATGAAAATCAAAGCAAAAATTACTGGAAACCAAAAACTCCCTTACCTTTTCATTGGGGACCTGGATGACTTAATCTTCAAAAATTCCTCAGAAGAGAGAAAACATTTTCATTCCATTTTTTTTTTTTTTTTTTTTTGGAAGGAGTGATGTCCTCTTCCTTTTAATGGTTTGGAAGCTGTCTTTCATTCTAATGTAGAAGAAAAAGGAAAAAAAAATCCAATAGTTAAGTTTCCCCAGTAAAATAATCTGACTACTGACTTCCCATTACACTGCATTTGTCATTCCCTCCTGACTTTTCTTGCTTCACGTTTTCCCATTCCAATCCTCTCCACTTACCACTGTTTCCAAAATTCCACTGACTAAATAACTCTTATAAACCTGCTTTGGTCTTTATTTCATTAAATTTCCTCCTCCTTAAACCTTGTGGTTTCTTGACTTCAGTAACAACACACTCGCCTGGAAATCTACTGGCATCTCTGGCGGCTATTTTTCGGTCTCCTTTACAGGCAATTCTTTCTCTATCCATCTTTTAGGTGTTAGAGTCTCAAGAATTTCATTCTGTTTCCACTTGTCTTTTAACTCTACACACTTCCCCTGGGTAATCTTATCTATTCCCATATTTTGATAACACCCTAGTACATATCTGCAGCCCAATCTTTTCCTGATCTACAGACTCACCTATCTGACTACCTGTAAGCATCTCCACTTGGCTGCACCATGGACACCTAAAATTCAATCTTGTCCAAAATTGAAGTCAATATTTTTTCACCAACCTCCTGCCTCTAGATACAGCACTGCCAACTTAGTTGCTCAAGGCTCTATCCTGAACATAGTACTTAGCCCTTCACCTCCCCCGGTCCTCCCAATTTCAAGCAAACACCAGTCACTTTTCTCCATACCACACCACCCCAGTTTAGGCCCCTTCAGGATTATTACTATAGTCTCCCTACCCATCTCCCTGCCTCCTATTGAAATCGCCTTCCATGTTCTAATTAGCCATTTTTCTAAGACCCATATCTGATTTGTCACTTTCCTGCTTGCAATAGTGGATCTGCCCCCCCTTCCCTGCTCTCAGGACTCAGGTCCAAAATTTACAAAGTCCTTCATAATCTGACCCCAACCTAGCACTTCACAGGTTCATAGGTAGCCCAAAGAAAGACACATTGGTACAAATTAGAAAAGACATTCCTTTATCAGAGTAGAGGCAGCCTCTTGCCAGGGTGCAAGGCTTGGTGAGGGGAATGTAGGTTGGATTTCTACATTCATGTCCACCCTGTGTTTTTGTACAGAGCCAGCCTCCATAACATGTGATGACCTAGTTGCCTAATCTCCTGGACTCATTCTCCAGATGTACCACTTTTTCCTCTTCATTTTTGTGCATAGCACAAAATGTCCCACCTCCTCCAAGTAAATCCTCTTCACTTCACTTCATAATCCACTTTCTCTAGGCAGTCATCCCTTCCCTTTAGTATGTTCTCATGGAACCCTGCACTTTCACCACTACCAACCGAATCAGAGTTGTGTCACTGTGTCACCTAAAAACTGGGTTCGTCTCTTGGTGGATGTTGTTGAGCCAGAAGACACAAGTAAGTCAAAGATCAGGAGAAGGAAAGATTTATTACTTGCAGCAAGTAAGGAGAATACTGGATCATTCCCAAAGCAGTGTTTCCCTGAACAGCAAAATTGGGGAATTTTTAAGCTAAGCGTACATGCATATTCATGAGGGGGCCTGAGCAGGAGAATTCATCATAGAATTGGGGCAAAGGGTGACAGAGTCAGTCCAAGCTTCAGTTGATTGAAGTCAGAAGGGTCAGAAAAGGTCAACATCATCATTCCTTAGGTTCCAATTGATCTGGTGGTTGAGTGCTCAGAAGGGGATTTAAATTCTGCAAAACAGCTCAAGAAAGTGCTTCAGGCTAATCTTTACCATTGAAACAGAACTGGGAGTCTTTACAACTGATTTATTATCTTTGCTATTGTTACTTCTCTTGCCTGATAACAGTTCTTCTTCTTTTGTTCCCTTAAGGTCATTATTACTGAGACCTATTCAAGAGAAAGCATTGTGGTCATGCTTAGATCCCAAAATGGCTTAGACCAAAAACGGCTTCTCTTATGTCAAGAAAACCATGCCTGGTTCTCATTCTCTGGGGACACCACCTTATCTGCTTACAATTATGAGTTTGTAAAATTCATTACAAATTGTAATGTTAAATTATAAATTCTGGGAGGGCAAGGATCATGTCTGTCTTATTTACCTTTTTATTCCCAGTTCTAAGCAGATGGCTGGCACCTAGTAGAAACTCAGTAAATGTTAGATGGATCTAAGTCTCACATTCTGAAATTACTCCAAAAACAAATCCCAGATTTAATTTTAATTCACCCTGACTTTAAATTATAGGTCATAAAGACTTTTAATAGAGACTGTGGCCAAATCAAAAAATAATAATGGAGAACCAGACCCCTGAAAAAGTTGAACTCCTGGTAAAAAGATAGAAATATCTTAAGGGTAGTAAAGTTGACACAGATAAATGTTTTTATTTAAATATCCAAGGGCTCTGATTGCCAAGGCCTGTAGCTCTATTTGTTTCTCATTTCTTTCTCAAAAGCTAACATTTAGTACCTTCTTAAAGTCTTTCCTTGAAACAAAATGTTAACTTTCTATATAATTTTAAATGTGATTATTGATTTGGTCAAACTAGGATATATTCTGCTCTTTCTAAGGCATGTTGTGAAAATGACTCAATGTCTATATGTCTTGTCTGCTTAGAAAACAGACATGACAGCTAAACTTTTTAAAAATTCCTGTGGGTTCCTCCTGGGCTTTTTTGGTCCCTTTGGCCAGACCTGGATCATTTGTAATGGAGATTTTGCACAGATTTCACAAACTTTACTAATCTCTTCCACAAAAGGATAACCTTGGGGCATTCAGGTTGACAAGTGGAATTTCATCAATGTTTCTTAGAATTTATTTAAGAAACCATGAATAACAGCAGTGAATTCTAAAGTGTTAGAATTATTTTTCTAGGAAAACTTTCTGGAGAAGAACAAGCTCTCATAGAATAAGGTGTGTATGTTTTAAATGAAATACAAGGAGACACAAAAGGCAGCAGAGAGTGTTGCCAAGAGAAAGTGGTAGACACATGAAGATTAACTCAAAATGGATCAGAGACTTAAGTGTAAGATCTGAAACCATGAAACTCCTAGAAGAAAACATAGGAAAAATGCTCCCTGACATGGGTCTTGGCAAGGATTTTCTGGATATGACACCTAAAGCTCAAGCGCCAAAACCAAAAATAAACAAGAGAGATTACATCAAGCTAAAAAGCCCCTGCACAACAAAAGAAACAATCAGCAAAATGAAAAGACAATCTATGAAATGAGAGAAAACATTTACAAACTATATCTGATAAGGGGTTAATATCCAAAATATATAAAGAACTCATACAGCTCAATAACAAAAAAGTAAATAATCCAATTTAAAAATAGTCAAAGGACCTAGATAGGAATTTTCCAAAGAAGATATACAAATGGCTAACAGGTATATGAAAATGTGCTCAACATCACTAGTCACTAGGGAAATGCAAATCAAAACTACAGTGAGATAATACCTCATGCCTGTTAGAATGGCCATTATCAAAAATTATCAATAACAAATGCAGACAAGGATGTGGAGAAAGGGGGACACTTGTGCACTGTTTGTGAGATTGTAAACCAGTACAGCCACTACGGAAAATAGTATGGAGGATGTTCAAAAAATTAAAAGTAAAACTACCATATGATTCAGCAATTCCACATCTGGGAATATATCCAAAAGGAATGAAAACACTAACTCAAAAAGATATCTGCATCCCCATGTTTATAGCCAAGACAGAAATAACCTAAATGTCCACTGATGTATAAATAGATAAAGAAGTTTTGAGATACACTCTCTCTCTCTCTCTCTCTCTCTCTCTCACACACACACACACACACACACACACACACACACACACACATGCACACAATGGAATATCATTCAGTCACATAAAATGAGAAAATCCTGCCATTTGCAACAACATGGATGGACCTTGAGAGCATTATGCTAAGTGAAGTAAGTCAGACAGAGAAGGATAAATACTGTATGATCTCACTTATCTGTGAGATTCTAAAAAGAAAACATAGAAAAAGAGATCAGATTTGTGGTTACCAGAGGTGGAGATGGGAAGAGGGGGAATTGGAGGAAGGCAGTCAAAAAGTAGAAACTACCAGTTATAAGATAAATAAGTACTAGGGATGTAATTAACAACATGACAATTATAGTTAACACTGCCATATGATAGTAAATTCTGAGATTTCTCATCATGAGAAAAATTTCTTTAATTTTTCTTCTTATTTTATCTGTATGAGAGGATGGATGCTAACTAAATTTGCTACTATAGTAATTTCACAGTATATATAAGTCAAACCATTCTTCTTTATACCTTAAATCTATACAGTGATGTATGTCAATTATATCTCTATAAAACTGGGGGGGAAAAAGAGAAAGTAGTGACTCTTTGTTTATTTACTCGCCAACTTTTATTGATTGTCTACTATGTGCCAGGCACTACATTTGATGCTTGGAGGATATAGTGGTAACCATATAGACAGGTTCCTGACCTAATGGAGGTTACATTCCATTGGGGCAGACAGGAAAGAAAGTAATTCTGCTGCTGGTGGGACATTTCTTGTGATCAGATTGCTCACATCCCAGTGGATATGAAGAAAATACTAGAAGATTGTGTCTCTGAGCTCCTTTTTCTCTGTCGTGTTCTGATTATTGACTCTAATTCTGCCCTGTCCAGTTGGGATGCCACTCAGATGGGCAGGCATTATTCTCATTAGGAATCAGGTCTTAGAATCTTATAGGTGGTGAGACTTAGCAAAGTGGCTTTTCATCTCGTGAGCCAAGAGTGTAAAGAGGCCAACTGCCTCTTGGGGTCAGGAGACCCAGCGTATTCATCCTCTGCTTTCCCAGTCCTCATCCTTAAGCTCCATCATTGCTTTCCACCTGGTCTTCAGCCCACAGAAGATTAGAGTTTGGGAAGCCTACCCAATTCTTTTTGCGCAGATTTCAACATAGCCCGAAGCTTCAACCACATAAGGTCACTGCAAGTCTGAGTGTTGCCTACCTCAGAAGAGACATGTAGACAGTCACAGAAATTATGATTACAGTTGAGGTGAAGGGGAATAAACATCTCCATTTCCCAGAATCTCTGTAGATTCTAAATTATAAATCTTTAACAAAGTGGACTTTGAACATGCATTGTGGAAAGGTCATGTGATTGAAAATCATAGTTACTATGAATTAAACAATAGTTATGTTTCAGCAATTAGAACTGCTTCCTATTCTTCCACTAATCAATTGGCTGTATTATCAAAACAATATCATGCATCTCCCCATAAGATTTCCTCTATATATAAAGAGACTGAAGTAGAAGACCTCTAGAATCTGCTTTTAAGATTCCATAGAGTGATCCTCTAGCACTCTTTGGAAAAGTCGAACTCTTTAGCTGGTTATAATTCTATAAAATCTGATCCCAAATTTCTTCTCTGGCTGTGTCTTTCTAATTCTACTGAGTAACCCTCTACTGCAGCTAAACTGGCAGATGCTGACTCTACTTCAGAGGATTTGCACACCTATTTCCCTTCTTGGAATTCTTTCCTGCCTTCCATTCTTCTGGAGTATGCACTGTTGGGAAAGGCAGTCTTCCACAGGCCCTGAGAGTCCATGTGCACTATTTATGAGTGTGCCAAACTTCAAGGACAATGCAACCTACCACATGCATAACATCTATCTGGGCTCATTGCCTCTCCATCTGGGACTTGGAGACAGGGGAACAGGATAATTCTTTCTCATGCTGTGAGATTTAAGCTTTCTTGCTCTCATCCATTTTCTAATAATTTATGGAGTGGTGGCAGGTTCACTCCTTACCATCCTCTGTGAGGTTGAAGTTCTTCCCTGACATGTACATTCATAAAGACCAAAGTAAAATTCTATCTCACAAACACCCCAAAATCTAAAGACTTCACCATCATCCTCTGAGTATCTATGTGTTAAAGCTAAAAAAGAAAAATTGACTACAAGGAAACCAAGGAAATGGAGAGGTTACCATGGCTCCAGTTCTAATCCTCAGCTTTGAAAGTGCAGTACATTTATTACAACCTTGTTGCAGGGTTGATTAGGTGCAGGGAAAATGACTCCAGCGAACCAAACTCACAACTGACTGAAGTATAAACAGGAACCCAATTTGTTCATTTTCAGTGAGAAAGATAATTCTTATGTTCATCTGAAATGTGTTTGTCAGTATGACAAAACATCCTTTTGTCAAAAGCAGATCTATTTGAGAAACAAAATTACAGACCCAAGATTTCTTGGTGAGCATGGAATTGGAGCTAAGGGAGTTGGTTAAGCGAGGCCAATATTTATGGGTGGAATCAGAGTAGGAGAGCTTATGGATACTTCTCACTTTACGAATTTACCCACCACAGGAGACAAATCAAATTATTGGTGTAGGGCAACCTTCCCCAGAGAATACTTTTGTTTGCTTATGCTCTACTGTTGCCTATCTATCTACTTTCTCATGGAACCTTCCTCCTCACTGCACTTCAGATATTAGACCTTGAACTTAAATTCAGTAGAGAGACAGACTTCATATTTGTTGGTCCAAAACCTCAGAAATTCCTGGCTGAAATGTGAAATTGGCCCCCATACACAAGGGCAAGGAGAAACCAAAGAAAGAGGCAGACCACTCAAGATTAGTAGGTGGCAGGTTTAATAAGCAAAGGAATTCACATACCAGGTTTGTCTTGAGCAACCACAAGATGAGTAGAACTCTGCACCAGCCTGCCGTAATCTTAAAAGTTTATACAGAGGTCTTAACGGGGCTCAGTCACACATTCAGTACAGATGGTCTCAACGAAACATTGTTCTCTCAAGGTTGCATCCTTGAAAATGACTCTGGCTGTGGGCACTGTGAACATAACATACATGCAAGGGCTGGAGAGAGGGTGAGGAGCCTCTGTCTGGGTCCACCTTGCAGTCACATCCGCATGACCTCTTCCAACAGTGTTTTAGACTTAAAGTTGCTTTTGCATCTATCTAATTTACCTCTATCTAACGTTTAATTCTCATCAGAGCCATAAAAGAAGAGAGAGAGTATGGAAGAGTTGCAAAGGCTCCCCTTCAATACACTGCAATTTAAGAAATAACAATTATATTTTTTCTTCCAGTTTTATTGAGAAATAATTGACATACAGCACTGTACAATTTAGGATGTACAGCATGATAATTTGACTTATACAGCATGAAGTGATTATAACAAGAAGTTTAGTGAACATCCATCATCCAATATAGGTACAAAATTGAAGAAATAGAAAAAAATTTTTCCTTTTGATGAGAACTCTTAGGATTTACTCTCTTAACAACTTTCATATACAAAACACATAGTGTAATTCGATTGGTCATGTACATTACATCCTTAAAGACAAGTGACTTAAAGTCTTACTGAGCATGGCCCTGCCCACCAGTGAGATAAGACACAGCTCCCCCCACCACCAGTCTCTTCAATCGGGAACCCTGCACAAGCCTCTTTGATAGCCTTATCTGTCAGAGGGCAGCCACCAGAAGCAAGAAGAACTACAGTCCTGCAGCCTGCAGAACAGGAATCACAATCACAGAAAGTTAGACAAAATGAAACAGCACAGGAATATGCCCCAGATGAAGGAACACAAATAAAACCCCAGAAGAACAACTAAGTGAAGTGGAGATGATAGGCAACCTTCTGGAAAAAGAATTGAGTAATGATAGTGAAGATGATCTAGGATCTCGGAAAAAGAATGGAGGTAAGGATTGAGAAGATGCAAGAAATGTTTAACAAAGACCTAGAAGAACTAAAGAACAAACAAACAGAGATGAACAATAAAATATCTGAAATAAAAAATACACTAGAAGGAATCAATAGCAGAATAACTGAGGCAGAAGAACAGGTAAGTGACCTGTATGGAAGATAGAATGGTGGAAATCACTGCCACAGAACAGAATAAAGAAAAAAGAATGAAAAGAAATGAAGACAGTCTAACAGACCTCTGTTACAACATTAAATGCACAAACATTTGCATTATAGGGGTCCCAGAAGGATAAGAGAGAGAAAGGACCTGAGAAAATATTTGAAGAGATAATAGCTGAAAATTTCCCTAACATGGGAAAGGAAACAGTCACCCAAGTCCAGGAAGCACAAAGAGTCTCAGATAGGATAAACCCAAGGAGGAACATGCCAAGACACAAAGTAATCAAAATGACAAAAATTAAAGACAAAGAAAAAATATTAAAAGCAACAAGCGAAAAGCAACAAATAGCATAAAAGGAAGCTCCCATAAACTTATCAGCTGATTTCTCAGCAGAAACTCTGCAGGCCAGAAGGGAGCGGTGAGGTATATTTAAAGTGATTAAAGGGAAGAACTTACAACAAAGAATACTCTACCCAGCAAGGTTCTCATTCAGATTTGATGGAGAAATCAAAAGCTTTACAGGCAAGCAAAAGCTAAGAGAATTCAGCACCACAAAACCAGATTTGAAATAAATCCTAAAGGAACTTCTCTAAGTGGAAAAGAAAAGGCCACAACTAGAAACAAGAAAATTATGAATGGAAAAGCTCACTGGTAAAGGCAAACACACAGTAATGGTAGGAAATCATCCACACACAAATATGATATCAAAACCATCAACTGTGAGAAGGGGAGAACACAATGCCAGATATCAGAAATGCATTTGAAATTAAAAGATCAGCAATTTAAAACAATCTTGCTTATATATAGACTACTGTATCAAAATGTCATGGTAACAACAAATGGAAATTCTACAATAGATACACACACACACACAAAGAAAAGGAATCCAAACACAACACTAAAATTAGTCATCAAATCACAAGAGAAGAGAAAAAAGAGGAAGGGAAAAAAAAAGACCTACAAAAACAAATCCAAAACAATTAACAAAATGGCAATAGGAACATACATATTGATAATTACCTTAAACACAAATGAATTAAATGCTCTAACCAAAAGACAAAGACTGGCTGAATGGGTACAAAAACAACACCCATATATATGTTGTCTACAAGAGACCCAGTTCAGACATAAGGACACATACAGACTGAAAGTGAGGGGATAGAGAAAGGTATTCCATGCAAATGGAAATCAAAAGAAAACTGTAATAGCAAATACTCATATCAGACAAAATAGACTTTAAAATAAAGACTGTTACAAGAGACAAAGAAGGGCACTGCATAATGATCAAGGACTCAATCCAAGAAGAAGATATAACAATTATAAATATATATGCACCCAACATAGGAGCACCTCAATATATAAGGCAAATATTAACAGCCATAAAGGGAGAAACTGACAGTAACACAATAATAGTGAGAACTTTAACATCCCACTTTTCTCAATGAACAGATCATCCAGACAGAAAATCAATAAGGAAACAAAGGCCTTAAATGACACATTAGATCAGATGGACTTAACTGATATTTACAGAATATTCCATCCAAAAGCAGCAGAAAACACATTCTTCTCATGTGCCCCTGGAACATTCTCCAGGATTGACCACATGCTGGGCCACAAAGCAAGCTTCAGTAAATTTAAGAAAATTGAAATACCAAGCATCTTTTCCGACCACAACACTATGAGAGTAGAAATCAACTACAAGAAAAAAATTCTAAAAAACACAAACTCGTGGAGGCTAAGCAATATGCTACTAAAGAACCAATGGGTAATGAAGAAATCAAAGAGGAAATTTTAAAAAATAGCTAGAGACAAATGAAAATGAGAGCACAATGATCCAAAACCTACTGGATTCAGCAAAAGCAGTCTTAAGAGGGAAGTTTATTCCAATAAAATCTTACCTCAAGAAACAAGAAACATCGCAAAGAAACAACCTAACCTTATACCTAATGCAACTAGAGAAAGAAGAACAACAAACCCACAGTTAGCAGAAGGAAAGAAATCATAAAGATGAGAGCAGAAATAAATGAAATAGAAACAAGGAAAACAATAGAAAAGATCAATGAAACTTAAGGCTGTTTTTTTTGAAAAAATAAACAAAAATGATAAAGCTTTATCCAGACTCATCAACAAGAAAAGGGAGATGGCACAAATCAAATATGAACAGACCAATCACAAGGATTGAAATGGAATCAGTAATTTTAAAACTCCTAACAAAAAAATAATACAGGACCACATGGCTTCACAGGTGAATTATATCAAACATTTAGAAAAGAGTTAACACCTATCCTTCTGAAAATATTCCAAAAAATTGCAGAGGAAGGAATAAACCTGAAGTCATTCTATGGGGCCACAATCACCCTGCTACCAAAACCAGACAAAGATACCAGAGAAAAAGAAAATTACAAGCCAATATCACTGATGAATATAGATGCAAAAAAATCCTCAACAGAATACTAGCAATCCAAATCCAACAATACATTAAAAGTATTACACACCATGATCAAGTGAGAATTATCCCAGGGATGCAAGGATTTTTCAATATACACAAATCAATCAGTGTGAAACACCAGATCAACAAATTGAAGATTAAAAACAATATGATGATCTCAACAGATGTAGAAAAAATCTTTTGACAAAATTCAACACTCATTTATGATAAAAACTCTCCAGAAAGTGATCATAGAAGAAACATAACTCAATATAATAAAGGCTATATATGACAAACCTACAGCAAAGATCATACTCAATGGTGAAAACCTGAAAGTATTTCCTCTAAGATGAGGAACAGGCAAGGATGTCCGCTCTCACCACTTTTATTCAACATAATTTTAGAAGTACTAGCCACAGTAATCAGAGAAGAAAAAGAAATAAAAGGAATCCAAATTGGAAAAGAAGGAATAAAACTGTCACTGTTTGCAAATTACATGATACTATACATAGAAAATCCTAAAGATGCTACCAGAAAACTACTAGATCTCATCAATGAATTGGATGGATACAATCCAATTTTGGCAGGATACAAAATTAATATGCAGAAAACTGTTGCATTTCTCTACACTAACACCAAAAGATTTTTCAGAAAGAAAAATAAAAGCAATAATCCCATTTATCATTGCATCAAAAAAATAACAAAATACCTAGGAATAAACATACCTAAGTAGACAAAATATCTGTACTCCAAAAACTATAAGATGTTGATGAAAGAAATCAAAGATGACACAAACAGATGGAAAAATATACCATGTTCTTAGATTGGTAGAATTAATATTGTCAAAATGACTATACTACCCAAGGCAATCCACAGATTCAATGCAATCCCTATTAAATTACCAATGGCATTTTTCACAGAACTAGAACAAAAGGTCTTAAAATTTGTATGGAGACAAAAAAGACCCTGAATAGCCAAAGCAACATTGAGAAAGAAAAACAGAGCTAGAGGAATCAGGCTCCCTGACTTCAAACTATACTACAAAGCTACAGTCACCAAAACAGTATGGCAGTGACACAAAAACAGAAATATAGATCAATGGAACAGGATAGAAAGCCCAGAAATGAACCCATGCACCTATGGTCAATTAATCTACAACAAAGAAGGCAAGACTATACAATGGAGGAAAGACAGTCTCTTCAATAAATAGTGCTGGGAAAACTGGACATCTACATGTAAAAAAATGAACTTGGAACCGTCTTGAACACCACATTCAAAAATAAACTCAAAATCGGTTAAAGACCTTAATGTAAGAAGAGGTATTATAAAAGTCTTAGAGGAAAACAAGAAGAACACTGTCTGATATAAATTGCAGCAATATCTTTTTCAATCCACCTCCCAGAGTAATGGAAATATAAACAAATGAGACCTAATTAAATTCAAAACCTTTTGCACAGCAAAAGAAACCATAAAAAAAGTGAAAAGACAACACAAAGAATAGGAGAAAATATTTGCAAATGATGCAACTGCCAAAGGATTAGTCTCCAAAATGTACAAACAGCTCATGCAGCTCAATACCATAAAAACAAACAACCCAGACAAAAAATGGGTAGAAGGGGGGGTGCAATTCACCATTGGCCAAAAAGGAAGCCAAAGCTTAGAATGATATGAAACATGCCAGGTCTCAGAGTTTGTAATGGTGGACAGTGGTGGAAACTCAGGACTCCAGAGCTCAGGCTTCCATAGGTCCTAGCACAGCATGTTTGTGAATGAAAAATAATTAGACACTCCTTATGAATCAACAGAAGCCATGTGGCTGACAGGGTCTCGGTGCTCAAGCCAGGTGTCAGGCCTGAGCCTCGGAGGTGGGACAGCCAAGTTCAGGACATTGGTCCACCAGAGGCATCACGGCCACTCATAATATCAATCGGCGAGAGCTCCCCAAGAGTTCTCCATCTCAACGCTAAGACCCAGATCCACTCAGCGCCCAACAAGCACCAGTGCTGGACACCCCATGCCAAACAACTAGCAAGACAGGAACACAACCACACCCATTAGCAGAGAGGCTGCCTAAAATCATAATAAGTTCACAGACACCTCAAAACACACCACCGGACATGGTCCTGCCCACCAGAAAGGCAAGATCCAGCCTCATTGATCAGAACACAGGCACCAGTCCCTTCCACCAGGAAGCCTACACAAACCACTGAACCAACTTTCCCCACTGAAGGCAGACACCAAAAACAATGGAAACTACGGACCTGCAGCCTGTGAAAAGCAGACACCAAACACAGTAACTTAAGCAAAATGAGAAGACAGAGAAATACACAGCAGATGAAGGAGCAAGATAAAAAAACCCCAGACGAAACAAATGAAGAGGAAATAGGCAGTCTACTTGAAAAAATATTCAGAGGAATGAGAGTAAATATGATCCAAAATCTTGAAAATAGAATGGAGAAAATACAAAAAACATTTAACAAGGACCTAGAAGAACTAAAGAGTAAACAAACAATGATGAACAACACAATAAATGAAATTAAAAATTCTCTAGAAGGAATCAATAGCAGAATAACTGAGGCAGAATGGATATGTGACCTGGAAGATAAAATAGTGGAAATAACAACCACAGAGCAGATTAAAGAAAAAAGAATGAAAAGAATTTAGGAGAGTCTCAGAGACCTCTGGGACAACATTAAACGCACCAACATTAGAATTATAGGAGTCCCAGAAGAGGAAGAGAAAAACAAACGGTCTGAGAAAATATTTGAAGAGATTATAGATGAAAACTTTCCTAATATGGGAAAGGAAATAGTCAATCAAGTCCAGGAGGGCAGAGAGTCCCATACAGGATAAATTCAAGGAGAAACATGTCAAGACACATATTAATCAAACTATCAAAAATTAAATACAAAGAAAAAATATGGAAAGCAGCAACAGAAAAGAAACAAATGACATACAAGGGAATCCTCATAAGTTTAACAGCTGATCTTTCAGCAGAAACTCTGCAAGCCAGAAGGGTGTGGCAGGACGTGTTTAAAGTGATGAAAGGGAAACAGTTACAACCAAGATTACTCTACCCAGCAAGGATCTCATTCAGATTCAATAGAGAAATTAAAACCTTTACAGACAAGCAAAAGCTAAGAGAATTCAGCACTACCAAACCAGCTTTACAACAAATGCTAAAGGAACTTCTCTAGGCAGGAAACACAAGAGAAGGAAAAGACCTACAAGAGCAAACCAAAAACAATTAAGAAAATGGTAATAAGAACATACATATCGATAATTACCTTAAATGTAAATGAATTATATGCTCGAACCAAAAGACATAGACTGGTTGAATGGATACAAAAACAAGACCCACATACATGCTGTCTACAACAGACCCACTTCGGACCTATGGACACATACAGACTGAAAGTGAGGGGATGGAAAAAGATGTTCCATGCAAATGGAAATCAAAAGAAAGCTGAAGTAGCAATTCTCATATCAGACAAAATAGACTTTAAAACAAAGACTATTACAAGAGACAAAGAAGGACACTACATAATGATCAAGGGATCAGTCCAAGAAGAAGATATAACAATTATAAATATTTATGCATCTAACATAGGAGCACCTCCACATATAACACAAATGCTAACAGCCATAAAAGGAGAAATTGACAGTAACACAATAATAGTAGGAGACTTTAACACCCCACTTTCACCAATGGACAGATCAAAAAAATGAAAATAAATAAGGAAACACAAGCTATAAACGACACATTAAACAAGATGGACTTAATTGATAATTATAGGACATTCCATCCAAAAACAACAGAATTCACTTTCTTACCAAGTGCTCATGGAACATTCTCCAGGATACATCATATCTTGGGTCACAAATCAAGCCTTGGTAAATTTATGAAAATTGAAATAATATCAAGTATCTTTTCTGACCACAATGCTATAAGGCTAGATATCAATTACAAGAAAAAACTGTAAAAAATACAAATACATGGAAGCTAAACAATGCACTACTAAATAACCAAGAGATCAGTGACAAAATCAAAGAGGAAATTAAAAAATACCTAGAAACAAATGACAATGAAAACACTACGACCCAAATCCTATAGGATGCAGCAAAAGCAGTTCTAAAAGGGAAATTTAGAGCAATACAATCCTCCCTCAAGAAACAAGAAAAATCTCAAATGAAAAACCTAACCTAACACCTAAAGCAATTAGAGAAAGAAGAACAAAAAAACCCAAAGTTAGCACAGGAAAAGAAATCATAAAGATCAGATCAGAAATAAATGAAAAAGAAATGAAGGAAACAATAGCAAAGATCAATAAAACTAAAAGCTGGTTCTTTGAAAAGATAAAAAAAATAATAAACCATTAGCCAGACTCATCAAGAGAAAAAGGGAGAAGACTCAAATCAATAGAATTAGAAATGAAAAAGGAGAAGTAACAACTGACATTGCAGAAATACAAAGGCTCATGACAGATAACTACAAGCAATTATATGCCAATACAACTGGCAACCTGGAAGAAATGGAGAAATTCTTGGAAAAGCAAAACCTTCTGAGACTGAACCAGGAAGAAAGAGAAAATATAAAGAGACCAATCACAAGCACTGAAATTGAAACTGTGGTTTAAAATCTTCCAACAAACAAAAGTCCAGGACCAGTTGGATTCACAGGTGAATTCTATCAAACATTTAGAGAAGAGCTAACACCTAACCTTTTCAAACTCTTCCAAAATATAGCAGAGGGAGGAGCACTCTCAAACTTATTCTGCAAGGCCACCATCACCCTGATACCAAAACCATACAAAGATGTTACAAAAAAAGAAAACTACAGGCCAATATCACTGATGAACATCGATGCAAAAATCCTCAACAAGATACTAGCAAACAGAATCCAGCAGCACATTAAAAGGATCATACACCATGATCAAGTGGGGTTTATCCCAGGAATGCAAGGATTTTTCAATATATGCAAATCAATCAATGTGATACACCATATTAACAAATTGAAAGATAAAAACCATATGATAATCTCAATAGATTCAGTAAAATCCTTGACAAAATTCAACACCCATTTATAATAAAAACCCTCCAGAAAGTAGGCATAGAGGGAACTTACCTCAATATAATAAAGGCCATATATGACAAACCCACAACCAACATCATTCTCAATGGTGAAAAACTGAAACCATTTCCACTAAGTTCAGGAACAAGACAATTTGCCCACTCTCACCACTATTTTTCAACGTAGTTTTGGAATTTTTAGCCACAGCAATCAGAGAAGAAAAAGAAATAAAAGGAATCTAAATCGGAAAAGAAGAAGTAAAACTGTCACTGCTTGCAGATGACATTATACTACACACAGAGAATCCTTAAGATGCTATCAGAAAACTACTAGAGCTAATCAGTGAATTTGGTAAAGTAGCAGGATACAAAATTAATGCACAGAAATCTCTTGCTTTCCTATACACTAATGATGAAAAATCTGAAAGAGAAATTAAGGAAACACTCTCATTTACCATTGCAAAAAAAGAATAAAATACCTAGGAATAAACCTACCTAAGGAGACAAAAGACCTGTATGCAGAAAACTATACTGATGAAAGACCTTAAAAACTATACTGATGAAAGACACTGATGAAAGAAATTAAAGATGATACAAACAGATGGAGAGATATACCATGTTCTTGGATTGGAAGAATCAATATTGTGAAAATGACTATACTACTGAAAAGCAATCTACAGATTCCATGCAATCCCTATCAAAATACCAATGGCATTTTTCACAGAACTAAAACCAAAAATTTCACAATTTGTATGGAAACACAAAAGACCCTGAATAGTAAAAGCAATCTGGAGAAACAAAAACGGAGTTGCAGAAATCAGGCTCCCTGACTTTGGACTATAGTTCAAAGCTACAGCAATCAAGACAGTATGGTACTGGCACAAAAACAGAAATATAGATTAATAGAACAGGATAGAAAGCCCAGAGTTAAACTCAGGAACATATGGTCAACTTATCTTTGACAAAGGAGGCAAGAATATACAGTGAAGCAAAGACAGCCTCTTCAATAAGTGGTGCTGGGAAAACTGGACAGCTCCATGTAAAAGAATGAAATTAGAACACTCTCTAACACCATACTCAAAAATAAACTCAAAATGGATTAGAGACCTAAATGTAAGACTGGACACTATAAAACTCTTAGAGGAAATTATAGGCAGAACACTATGACATAAATCACAGCAAGATGCTTTTTGACCCACCTCCTAGAGAAATGGAAATAAAAACAAAAATAAACAAATGGGACCTAATGAAACCTAAAAGCTTTTGCACAGCAAAGGAAACCATAAACAAGACAAAAAGACAACCCTCAGAATGGGAGAAAATATTTGCAAATGAAGCAACTGACAAAGGA
This sequence comes from Balaenoptera acutorostrata, assembly GCF_949987535.1. Classification (NCBI taxonomy): domain Eukaryota; kingdom Metazoa; phylum Chordata; class Mammalia; order Artiodactyla; family Balaenopteridae; genus Balaenoptera; species Balaenoptera acutorostrata. The sequence continues at coordinate 79,178,376 of NC_080072.1, forward strand.
TTAATCTTCAAAATTTACAAGCAGCTCATGCAGCTCAATATCAAAAAACAAAAAACCCAATCCAAAAATGGGCAGAAGACCTAAATAAATATTTCTCCAAAGAAGATATACAGATTGCCAACAAACACATGAAAGGAAGCTCAATGTCATTAATCATTAGAGAAATGCAAATCAAACTACAATGAGGTATCACCTCACACCAGTCAGAATGGCCATCATCAAAAAGTCTACAAACAATAAATGCTGGAGAGAGTGTGGATAAAAGGGAACCCTCCTGCACTGTTGGTCAGAATGTAAATTGATACAGCCACTCTTGAGATCAGTATGGAGGTTCCTTAAAAAACTAAAAATAGAACTACCATACGACCCAGCAATCCCAGTACTGGGTATATACCCTGAGTAAACCATAATTCAGAAAGAGTCATGTACCACAATGTTCATTGCAGCTCTGTTTACAATAGCGAGGACATGGAAGCAACCTAAGTGTCCATTGACAGATGAATGGATAAAGAAGTTGTGGCCCTACAATTATTTTTAAAGATTCTACCTGTACCAACTTTTAAACCTCCATGAGGTCAATTTTGGGTGACCCATTCCCCTCAGAGCCCTTTACCAGATGTGTATTTCCATCCCTAGCTGATATAAATATTGAGTAATCACCTCCAGCTGATGGAGCTGCCACCCTAAGAATTTAACATTCCTAACCCACGGTATATGGGGTTAACCTGCAACCAATGATTGACTTATGTTGGGAGTACAAAAGCCAGCTCCATGCCTCAAAGAGGTCAGTACTTCAGTGACGTTTATGTACCACAGTCCCCATCCCCAACCCCTGGTTCAAGTCTAGACTTGACCTGAGACCTCATCCTTACTCCACTCATTTTTTTTTAATAAATTTATTTGTTTATTTATTTATTTTTTGGCTGTATTGGGTCTTCGTTTCTGTGCGAGGGCTTCCTCCAGTTGTGGCGAGCAGGGGCCACTCTTCATCGCAGTGCGCGGGCCTCTCACTGTCGCGGCCTCTCCTGTTGCAGAGCACAGGCTCCAGACGCGCAGGCTCAGTAGTTGTGGCTCACGGGCCTAGCCGCTCCATGGCATGTGGGATCTTCCCAAACCGGGGCACGAACCCGTGTCCCCTGCATTGGCAGGCAGATTCTTAACCACTGCGCCACCAGGGAAACCCCTTACTCCACTCTTTACCCTCACCTTTTCTCTTCTGCTCTCCCCCAACAGGTCCTTCTTGAAGAGCTCCCTAACAATAAATCCCACACCTGAACCTCTGCTTCTATGGCATGCAACCAAAGATAGTTCATAACCATGTCCCCACTCCTCTTCCTGCCACCCATCAGCATCACTGATAGGCTTGTTGTTTACCCTAAATAAGTTCACTGCTAGCCTGTGGAATCAAATCAGAGGCCCAAGATCAAGCATAAGGGGCCTATCAGGTAGGATCCCTCATTCAAGATGCGGATGGTGGGGGTGCATTGGAGAGAATGCTTCTTGATGCTTTTGCCCCCAGCTGCAAGAATTGTACATTATAGCCTTGACTCCATTACTGGAGGTGCTTTCTGTGTCCTCTGCCATAATTTTTCATTAATAACTAAGTTGGCACTTTCTAGCTAATGATAATTGCCTTTTTTTTCTTCCTAACAGGGAAAAATAAGACCAACAGTGCCCTGGCATGGGAAAGAGACTAACTGGACATGAGAGCACACAGAATAAGACCATGCCTAGCACACCTAAGAAAAATCCACAGGAATTTTTTCTTTTTTATCTCTGGAGACCAGGATGGGGTGAGAAGAAGCCAGAAGACTAATGACACTAAAAAGGGAAGATGAGCAAGGTGCCAAAGCCCTTAGAGAATCTGAAAAATTGGCCACAGGGACTCCAGTCAGGATGGGGGCTACCCCAAGAAACATGGTCATTTGAGGACAAGAGAAACTAAGTGCCAACCCTCTCCTGACTCTGCTAGCCTCAAGTCATCTCCTCATTGAAATAGGAAGACTGATAATTGTAAAAAAAAAAAAAAAAAAATGCAGGAGCCAACAAGTTGGGAAATGCTCCAGCTCTAGCAGCAGGTGCCACAAAAGCAGCTCACACACATGCAGACCCTCCAACCTCAGCACCCCTTCCACAGCACCCTAGTTGCCTTTTCAACACCAGAGAATAATCTTCCTGAGGCCTGGGACCAGGTCTAACTCATAGTTGCATACTTGACTTTATAAAGAAGGTCTTACCTCTAAATAGGTCCACCCTCTCCAGCATGATCCCACCCTTTGTTCAACATCTCTCCTCACTTCCTGTTCATTTTCTTCATAGCACACACCACTACTTGAAAATATATATTCCCTTGTTTCTCTTTTTACTGTCTGTCTTCCTCATGAGCTTAAAAGCTCTGTATGGGCAATAACAGTATTTATTTACCATGTTTACCCAGTATCAAGTTCTGTAGACTTCATAAAGACTTGTGGAATGAATGAATGAATATTTTAGCTAATGGCATGCTGGAAAGGGTTGGAGCTGACCATTGTTTTGGCCCTTTGATTCAGGATAGGAGCTTATCTTCAAATGCTAAGTTTGAGCTTGGCACTGGGAACAAATAAAGGTTGGAACACTTCCTGTATCCTGATGCCTAAAGGATAATTGGGTTATGTGTGTAGTTAAAAGGACTGAGTAGGATTTGGTGATTACAAATGGAATAGAAGAAACTTGACAGGAAAAGAGCTTTTACAGTAATCCTCTTTCATTCAGTTTTTATCTCAGAATGCCAATGAGTTTTCCATATGTATCATATTTTCAGTTCTGAGTTTTCAAGAGTTTCACTTATACAGTTTCAAAAGAATAATTGTCATCATATGAATATGCATGTGCATATTTATGATATTGCATCCATCAGCACAATATTACCCTTCCTCCTGGATTTAGAATGTATAACTCTGCACCTTAGAATAATGAGTCTGCATGGGTTGGTGTCAAACAAATGACTCTACCATTCTTTACTAGTTTTCCTTTTGTAGTCATTTATGCCAAAAACAAAGACCACTTTCTTCAAAGGTTGTTTTTATAGAATGCTTTCTCAGATGATACTAAAAAAGAAGAAAGGGTTTGTTTCCGTATAGGACTGCATATACGAGTTGAAATCTTCTGGAACAATACTGTCAACTGTAAAACAATACCTTTAGTGTAATCCATTCAATTCCTAAATTCTGTGAGTTTCTCCGATTGACCTGTCAACCACTCTCAGACTTTTGGCCCTAGAAATGAAAGCTAGCCCTCCTTTGTCACCATGCCAGTCCTCTGTGTCTCCCTTCTACTAAATTCATTTGCTAATGTTTTTTTTCTGACTCTGTCCTTTCCACTTTCAATATACCTAGGTCGCCCCTCCCAGAATTAATGTTGATTGAGCCTGTACACACTTAATGTACACAACCTTACTTAATCCTTACAACTACCCTGTGAAGTACTGTATCAGAGTTCTCAGGTTGCAAGCAATGGAAACCAACTCCCGCTAAATTAAGTGAAAGGAAATTTAGTGGAAGTATCTTGGAGTTCTCAGCATCATTGGGAAAGGCAGAAAACCAAGCTCAGAAATGAGCAGGATCTGAGCTATCTCCACAGAGCTAAGAATCAGAAACTACATGGATAATGTGTGGTCAGAACACTGCTATTACAATAACTGAGTAAATGCTCACACTTACATGTTACTGACTATGTGCTAGGTGCCATTTTAAGCATTTTACTTAGTATATATATGCATATCAAAATTTGTAATAAATATTTATTTTCTCGGTTTGGTACCTATCTCTCTCAAAGTTTGAAAGTCTAGTGTAAGCAGAAACCATGTGTGTTTTATTCACTGATACATACCTAATGTCAAGGACAGTAGTTGGCACTGGATGAAATAAGTACTATTATTCTCATTTTATACATGAGGAAACTGAGCCACAGGGAAGCTAAATATACCCCAAAGTCATACAGTTGGTGAGTGATGGGGTTAGGATTCAAATACATATGGCCTGTCTCTAGAAACTGTGCCCTTAACCAACATACTACAGATTTCATCCATTTTTAGCCCTTTCATTCTAGTGGTCAAGATTAGACCTCCAAAGAATCCATCCAGTTGGTATTTGTTGGGTCATATATATGCCCATCAGCTAGGGAAAAGTGAACCCATGATTACCAGGCCACTAAACTCAATTCACAGAGGAAGCAACAATTTCTCTAAAGGAAATCAGGGTATTGCAAGGAAGATAAAATGGGAAGTCAAAGAACAACAAACATCTCACAACAACCTTCAGCATAGATAATATTAACTTCCCCATTTTACAGATGAGGAAACTGAGGCATGATGTAATCCTTTACTTTTATAGTAAAGAAGATGACTATACTGGGTTGAATGGTGTCCCCCCCACAAAAACTCATATGTACCCAGAATATGTGAATGTGACCTTATTTGGAAATAAGGTCTTCATGGATATAATCAGGTTAAGATGACATCTTACTGGATTAAAGGGAGCTATAACCCAATGATTGGTGTGCTTACAAGAAGAAGGAAATTTGAATTCAGACACACTGAGAGGGAGAATGCCATGTGATGATGAGGGTCAAGATTGGAGTAATGTGTCTACAAGCCAAGGAATGCCTAGGATTGCCAACAACCACCAGAAGCTAGGTAGAGGCAAGAAGGAATCCTCCCTAAAGTCTTTACGGAGAGCATGGCCCTGCTAACACATTGATTTTGGACTTCTGGCCTCCAGAATTGTGAGAGAATAAATTTCTGTTGTTTTAAGCCACCTAGTGTGTGTTAATTTGCTACAGCAGCCCTAAGAACCTAATACACCGAGGCTCAGAGATATTAAGTTATCCCAGATAACAGAACTCGTAAGAAGCATATACTATATTACATAATGTTTTCTCTCCTTTCGTTTTCTTCCAACCTTCATTACCTCACTCTACCTCCAATCCTTAACCTTCTAGTTTTTCCCCAGGTTGCCTAACCCTTCCCCTATTCCTACCAACTGCAACATCATTTGGAACTTGTTCCTCCCATAATCTTGACTGCTAATCTCCCTCTTGGTTGCTTCCATGACCTAAAATGTTCATTTTGACAAGAGGGAGGTTAGCAGTCAAGATTACAGGAGGAACAAGTCCCAAATGATGTTGCAGTGGATAAAGAAGATGTGGTACATATATACAATGGAATATCACTCAGCCATAAAAAGAAATGAAATTGGGTCATTCGTAGAGATGTGGATGGACCTAGAAACTGTCATACAGAGTGAAGTAAGTCAGAAAGAGAAAAACAAATATCATATATTAACACATATTTGTGGAATCTAGAAAAATGGTACACATAAACTGGTTTGCAAGGCAGAAATAGAGACACAGATGTAGAAAACAAATGTATGGACACCAAGGGGGGTATGGGGGGTGGGAAAAATTGGAAGATTGGGATTGACATATATACACTAATATGTATAAAACAGATAACTAGTGAGAACCTGCTGTATAGCACAGGGAACTCCACTTCGCTGTACAGTAGAAACTAACACAGCATTGTAAAACAACTATACACCAATAAAAGAATAAACAAATAAAATATTTTTTAAAAATGAACATTTTATTCCCCAAGGCTTGCTCAACTTTCTGTCAATAAGACAAACTTCTTTGCTAATTCAAAAAGAGTTAAAGCACATTAATGTAACATTTTCATTTTAAAACAGCTTTATGAAGACCAATGCCTTGATCAACGGCACCGTGATCATAGCGGATGAAGGAAGGTATCTAAAGCATTCCATCCTTTGGCTCACATCCTTTGTCTAACAGACTAACAACTCTGCTCACTTTTTCTAAAAATATTGACATTTGGCTTCTTACACCATTTGAATCATTATTCTTTCTTTTAAAACTCTTAACTTCCTGGGGAAAAAACAAAAACTTTAACCTTCTGAAACTAGCCACTTTGATTTGCTCTATCTTCTTTCTTATAACCTGTGACTTCCACCATGCTAAACAAAACAAAACGAAACAAAACAAAAATCTGTTTTCTGTTCCTTGTATCAGTAGGGGATTATTGATCTTCAAGTAAGTAGAAAACCCCTCTTACAAATAGGATGCTATTTAGCATTTAGCAAAAGAGAAGGAAACAAGAATTGTTGTCGATTCAACCAAGCAATGTCGGCCCTATGCCTCTATGTGGCAGACACAATTCTAAGTACTTTATATTTATTAACTCACTTAATCTTCACAAAACCCTAGAAGGTAAATATTATCACTATCACTTTGTATATGAGAAAACTGTGGAACAGAGAGATGAGTAAAAGTCTTGTCTATTAGTTTTTTTTAGGGCTGCCATAACAAAGTACCACAACTGAGTGGCTTAACAGAAATTTACTGTCTTACAGTTCTGGAGGCTAAAATTTGAGATCAAGGTGTCAGCAGGACTGGCTCTTTCTGAGGGCTACAAGGGAGGATCTGTTTGACTCCTCTCCCCTAGCTTCTGATCATTTGCTGGCAATCTTTGGCATTCCTTGGCTTATAGATGCATTACCCCAATCTCCGCATTCATCGTCCCATGACGATGAAAAATGAAAGAACCTTTTGGCCAACCCAGTAGTTAAAGGAAAGACATGGAAATGGGATACTATAGGAATGTTAGTAGTTTCTTTTTTCCCCCACCTATAAGTATTGTACTTATCTTGACTTTGTGAGCTATGAACGCTATGTGGATGGTATAATCAGAAACAGTCTAATAAATAATGTAGAAAAGGTACATGAATGTAATTAACCTGCATGGAAAGTAGCAAAAGAAAAAGAACAGATTATAAACTGTGTTTGCCTCAGTCCCTTAGAAGTACTTTGAGCATAGATAAAGGAATATTTTAAATAACATTTTCAGTCTCATTTTGACAGCATACAATTCAACATATGATTCATGTTTACTATTTCATATTTTAATTATACAGTAAGGAAAAACTCATGTCCTTTTGAACCACAGCATTATCTGTGCCTTCTCACATATCATATTTGCAAAAAACTACATCTTTCTCTTTCAGTGAAGAACATAAAGGGATAGACAGAAAAGTCTCACTTAGAAAGAAATATTTAAATGTGATGGCCATTTGGTGAAATTACTGAAATGAAAATAATAAGCTTCCATTTCCAAAGTAATAAAATCAATTTTCTTAGAAAACACATTTGTCCCCTTGTAGATGTTAGAAATAATAAATGGTTGTCAATCCTTAGAAATAAGAAGTGATAATTCACTTTTAACAAATAGACTTGTCACACTTTCTTTACATCTGATGGTCTTGACTGCATTGAGGATCTATAAAGTAATAATTATCTATAAACAATGGACAAACTAGTAAGTTAAGTAAAAGCATGACAACCTTTAGCAAAAGGAGGAGTATATCAGAACAAAGTTGACTATTAGACTTTCTTCCAATATTATTAAATTGGCCTGATGACTAAAGTCACTTTAAAGACTATTGCAATTAGAATTAACCTAGAAACCTAACTTATGAGATTTGAAGAAAAATCACCATAGCTTTTATTTTACTGAAGTATATCTTGGAAAAAGAACTTTTGGATTGCACAGCACGTGGCAAGATAAGGGGACTGGGGGGTTAGATGGAATATGTAGAATGTTCATAATTTTATATTTTAATACTCCTCTTATGTTACTCAAATAATTGAGGTAAACTATTTTCAGGAGGGTGCATGGGAAAACTGAGACAAGAGACAAATGTGAGAGGCAGACATTGTGATGGTCGCAGAATCTCTTTTTTCTGAGGATAAATATGCATTTCTTATAGAAGATGCCTGGCAGGCCTGTACCCATCAGATTTGTCTGAATCCCGGGGGAAAACAGTTTAGATTCAAATTGAGAGGGATATCTGTACCACATGTATCCTCCACGGCACCTTGCTTGGAATAGAAGACACATAGAGAGATTAAGAGACAAAAGTCTCAGGCTGAAAAACAATTCTAGGAGAATTTAGCCTTCAGTCATTAGAGCTGCAACTAAGGACCTGGAGAGGAACAACAACAAAAACCTTTAGGTAAATCTGTAGAGACACAATGTAGATTAGTGGTTGCCTAGGGCTGGGGATGGGAATGGATATTAACTATAAAAGGACAGGAGGGATCTTATTGGGTTGATGGATATGTTCTAAAACTGCATTGTGATGATGGCTGCACAACTCAGTAAAATTACTAACAATCACTGAATTTTACACTTAAAATGAGTGAATTTTATGGCAAGCAGATTAAACCTCAATAGAGTTTTTGTTGTTGTTGTTGTTTTTTAAAGAAAACTTTTAAGATAAAACCATGGCACCTCTGGGCCTACATCAAATTTCCACACACTGTGGTTCCAGGAGGTTTCTGGGATAAACTCTGCAAAGTGATAATAAGAATGTCCCTTTCCTGTGGTATTCAGGAAACAAGTAAGAGAATAACTAACATCAAACCCAAGTCACTAAAATGCCATCAACAGCTCAGACCCCTGAAATCTCTTACACTGATTGTTAAGCAGTTTTGATATGAATATGTAATCAATAGGTAACACGTTAGAATTTCTCTATAAAAATTCCCATTTGGATTCTAAACATCATGATGTTAATGACCCAAATTTATTTCCCCACACAGGTTCAAAAAAGAAATGTTTTGTATTATCAAGACAGGCCCATCATTCCTAATGCAGTTAAGAGGTAGTGTGCACAGACAACAGCCCATGCTTGAGAAGGACCTAGTACCTTAGATCAAGAACCAGCAATGATGGCAGAACTGTTTGGGAAATCTTATTTAGCACACTCACAACATCTTTAACCTAGGATTGAGCCATGAGACTATTCTTGGAAGAGTTGTCTTGATTTCTAAACAACCAACAGAAAAATATATTTGTGTTTTTCTTTTCTTTCAGCAGAAATTTAGCACCATATGCCTAGCTTTGGTGCCTACTATGGGCTGAATTGTGTCCCCCCCCCACAACCCATGTCATGGACTGAATGTTTGTCCCCCTAAAATTTACATGTTGAAGTCCTAATCCCCAGATGACTATATTTGGAGATGGGGCCTCTAAGGAAGTAACTAAGGTTAATGAGGTCATAAACATGGGGCCCTGATTTGATAAAATTAGTGTCCTTATAAGAAAAGACACCAAGGAGCACTCTCTTTCTCCCCTCCCACCAACCATGTGAGGACACAGCAAGAAGGTAGCTGTCTACAAGCCAGTAGGAGAGTTCTCACCAGAAACAAAATTGGACACCTTGATCTTGAACTTCCCAGCCTCCAGGACTGTGAGAAATAAAATTTCTATTGTTTAAGCCTCCAAATCTGTGGTATTTTGTTATAGCATTCCCAGCAGACTAATAAATCCCAAAATCCATATGTTGAAGTCCTAACCGCCAGTACTTCAAAATGTGACTATATTTGGATATAAGGGCTTTGAACAGGTAATTGAGAATGAGGTCATATGTGTGGGCTCCAATCCAATAAGACTGTGTCCTTATAAGAAGAGGAAATTAGGACACAGACACACACAGATAGAAGACTGTGCGAAAACATAGAGAGAAGATAGGCATCTACAAACCAAGGAGAGAGACCTTATAAGAAACCAACCCTGCTGACACCTTGATCTTGGACATCCACCCTCCAGAATTGTGAGGAAATAAATTTCTGTTGTTTAAGCCATCCAGTCTGTGATATGTGTTACAACAGCCCTAGAAAACTAACACAGTGCCCTCTTCTGTTTTCTTCAGTTCCCTTTTCTGTCTCAGGTAGGAGGGGGAAGTTTTGAAATAAGGAGATACAAGATAAAATCCAAGATGAGACACTTTGAATTTTTCCTCTCTGACTATAATTTCAATACACTCTTTTTGCCAGAATACTTCATTATTTCTAAATCTTCCCTTCCCCTCTGCCAGAAATCCTGTTCTATGCCTTTCTCAGTCAGTTCTGGTTGCTACAACAAAATACTATAGACTGAGTGGCTTACAAAACACAGAAATGTATTTCTCACAATTCTGGAGGCTGGAAGTCTGAGACCAGGGTGCCAGCATGGCCAGGTTCTGATAAGGACCATCTTCCAGATTGCAGACTGCTCACTTCTCATGGTATCCTCATGACAGAGAGGATGAGAGAGCTCTCTGGGGTCCCTTTTATATGGGCACTAATCCCATTCATGGGAGATCCATCTTCATGACCTAATAGCCTCCCAAAGGCTCGACCTCCTAATACCATTACATTGGGGTTAAGGTTTCAACATACAAATTTTGGGAGGACACAAAACATTCAGTCCATGGCAGTGCCCCATTGTAATTTACCATTTTACCTCCTCCTCAGCTTTTTATTCTTCTATGACTTTATGATTCTATTTGCCTTCCTACCCAGCTAAATCTCAGGGTCTGATATTTTAGCCATGTTTTCACTGTAATCAGAGAATCCCCCCTGCCTCTTCCTTGACATTCTTTCTACCCTTTATTTCAGTGGTTACCAAATTCCAGTCTGCACTGGCTGCCCCACTTACTAAGGATGCTGCTTAAAAACACAGATTGCCAACCCCAATCCAGATGCAGTAACCTATTGAAAGAAGCTCATTGGAGGTGAGGTCCTGGAGTTTGTTTTTTTTTCTAAATATTTTTGGATTATTCTGATGCTCAGCATGATTTGGGAACAATTAACAATGCCAGTTCTCTACTGTGAATGGCCTTAATGTTTGTTTTCCCCACTCCTTGGTTGTCATACATTGCTAGATAACATCACAATGCCACACTGGTTGTTTGCTCTAAATTTCAAATGACTTAATATCATTTGAGCCCCCCAGCTGCTCAGAACATTTTTAGTATAGTTTATTGACTTTTCATTGAGTTTCCCCAGTCATTATTATTATCTCTTGTCTAAACTTTGTCTTATTCTCACTCCAATTTGCTCACAGGAGGAAGCATTGTCACCATGTTACTAAGAAGATATAGGCCAACAGCTTTCAACTGTGGCTGCACAATAGACTCACCTAGGGAGTGTTTAAAAATCCTGGGGTCTGGGCTCCACCCCTAGAGACTATGATTTATTTGGACTGGCATGAAATCTACACAGCAGTATTTTTTTTTTTTTTTAACTCCCCAAGTGATTCTAATCTGCAGCCAATGGTAAGAACCACTGATCTGGTCATTTGACACCGATTATCTCTACTTCCAACAGCACCACCCCATCCTCTACACACACACACAAACACACACACATATGCTAACATTTTTTTCTAAACTAATTTAAACTTTCTTCTTTCACAGAAGAAATATGTGTATTCATTTTCAAGACTAACCTTGACTCCACTGCATCCCACCTTCTCTAAGATCTTGATACCTTTTTCCACACTCTTTCATATCTTCAATCACACTGTTATGCATGTTTAAACAATTTCCCCACTGCTTTCAAATATATATGTCTCTTCTATTTTATAAAATTTCTGCTACCATCAACAAGTCAACAACAGCAACATTACATTTTCATCATCCATTATTCAGAATTAATAAGTTCTCTAAAAAAATAATTTGGCCCATTTTCTCCACTCTCTTTCTTTGTGGCTTCTCTAACCTAAACTTCAGACTCTTCCTACCCCACTCCAACCTAAATACAACCCACAGATTAACTTTCCAAATATACATCTGATCATGTCACCCTTTTGTTTAAAAATTTCCAATGGATTCCTACTACTTTCATCCAGCAAATATTTATTAGGCAGAGTGCAGGGCACTGGAGATACAATTATACAAAGGGAATAGGATACAGACTATATCCTCAAAGAATACATATTGGTAAGGAAATTAGTGCTTTGATGACCAAATTAATTCTACTTGCAAACCGAAGTTTTTAGTCTTCGTTTGGGCATTTGAGGCCATTGATATTAGCTCTATCTCTCTAACTTGATCTCTTAATACAGCACTTGCTATAAGAATCAGTAGAAAGATCAGAACTGGCATTTGAATCCAGAACTGATTCCAAAGCCTTGTCTCTCAGTACAAAGGAAAGAAAGGGATCAGCAACAGTTCTGAGTTTTCTTTCCAGGCTGACTTGGAGGACAGTGATACTGCAAATTAAAATATGGAATGAATGCATGATGAAATGATCAAAGCAAGTAAAAAAAGAAAAATTGTAGAAAAACATGAAAAATCAGAAAAGATAAGCTGAAGGAGGCCAAGATGAAGATAGTACTATTGCATGTAAGAAGGGAAGGAGGTGAGAACAGAACGTGAGGATGATGAAGAAGGGAAGGAAGAAAGAGAAAGTAGACAGGAGCACAATATTAAAAGCAAGAGAGAAATCGTTGTTCAGCAAACATCCACAGCAATAAATTTATGAATTCCATTTGAAGGAATGTCTCAAGAAAAACTTTAAGAATGTCTGCACCAAAAGGAGAATACTTGCAGGGTGTCTAGCATAGTAGCACTGAGGTGGGATATTTGGCCAGGCCAGCTGTGAAGAAGCATTATCCATTTCAGACTATGACAAAGAATAACCAGGTCATGGGGATTTTCCCTAAAACAACCAGATAATATTTTATTGTGATTCTGTTACTTTCTAGCTTTGTAATTATGAATGATTACCAAACCAAAAATGTAGATTAACACTTATTCTGGTATAATTCTTATAATTCTACTTTCACATTCTAAGATTTTTTTTATTTAAAACATTTTTGATAATAGGTATCACCAAAGGTAAGAAGATAAACACAGTAGAGCAGAAATCACTTCATACTTAAATACTAGTACCTATTTTATAATAATATTATGAGATTACATGAGTTAATACATGAAAAGCAATCATAAGTACTCAAAAAAATGTATGTATTATTATTCTGAAATAGTTCTCTATGTCCGAAAGGTGGACACTAGCTCAAGGCCTTATTACAGCTAGTAGGTGTGGTATTCTTATCCTTACTTAAGACTCCATTCGTTAGCAAAATTTACCAAACCCCAAATTGTGTAACCTCAGCCAATACTATGGGCACTCTAGAGTTGGGATGATCCTTCATGGTTGTCATGAATGGAGATGGGAGAATAGGACTGTATACCCTGCGTTGACCCATCTTTGGATGCAGATTTTCCCCCGGGAGGGCTGTGACCTTGAGTGAGGGGGCTCTATTCCACTGAAGGCAAGTCCCAGTTTGGAGTCAGCTGAGACACATCAGCCACTTACAATCTCAAAAGCTGGGAGGATGAGTGGCTCAGTCCTGAAGGACTCTGCGTGGCTCACCGTAGGATCCACTACAAACACACAGTGCCTGTTTTCAGGGTTCCTTAGAAATGGTAAGGTAAAGAAACTATGCTTTACCATTAGCCCTCCCCCAGCCACTCCCGCTCTATAGTACAGACACCAAGGCCCAGGTAACATCTACTGTAGGCCAGTCAACACAATCTTAGATTGCGATCACTTTTATTTACCTGAGGACATTCACATCACTGTAGGAACCAACCTCTTCCACAGCCGTAAGGTGAGGTTAGTCTTATCAAGTTGCAGTATCCCTGTTTATTCCCATCAAAATCGACTTCCACAATTCAGAGATATTTTCTATATCATTCCTGAAATCCTAATATCAACGTAATCCAATAAGAAAGTTTTACATAGCATTTTCTTTATGTTCTTGCTCCATTAGCCTTCAACATGTACAGACAAGGTTGAGGGTGAATATCCTAGGAGCGTAGGTGCAGGCAACACATATAGAATCTAAGTCGTCTCAGAACACTCTCTTCACTCCTGGCTGCATCCAGCCCTTCTCCAGTAGACTGTCAGCTGGTATCTGCTATCTTGGTCTTATCCAGGAATAACATGATATAATCATTCCTTATCATATGAGCCACCAAATTCAAGAACGTTTAGATACCACAAATCTAATATATCTTAATTTTATACAATAGCAAGAGTCTTATAACCCAGGTATATAATCCCATGTGCATTTTCACAGCCTATCTTGAAGCAAAAGACATCACTCCACAAAATCAAGGCAGTTATAGAAGAAAGAACAAGAGACTGAATTCCTAGAACATGTGGAAATGTAGGGATACACCAAGAATCTTCCAAAAATGGGGAGGTTCAGGATCTAGGTTAGTAGAGGCCTAGGTATAGTTCCTTAAAAATTAGACAGTTGAACACCTGAAGAATGTTTCTGATTACTCAGAAACAAGCCATGCAGTTTCTTTCCTAATGCTAAATAACTTAAGATTGATGAGATGTTTCATTCTAGTTTTTTCTGTGTGTGCACATTTTGGATGGAACTATAGGTAATATACATAAAATATTTTTTCTCATCATTTACATTTGTAGAAAAAAAAGTCATCTGTTACTAAGACCATGAAACAAAAGAGAGAAAAACAACTTCTTAGACCAGAGGTTACTTTCAATACCTATTTAATGACTCTGTATTTCAATTTTATTCTATCTTCTCAAATACATTTTATGGGACTGTGCTGTATGTGTGAATGATGCTATAACTTCAGACATGGACATACCTATCTTGTTATGTTTTATCTTACATAATTGAACCATCCACAATAGCATTGTTTCAGAAATAAAGACAAATGATTTAACTTTTTAATTAAGCTTTAAAACCCCTAATTAAATGCCTAAATTGCAAAGAACAATTTCAGTCTTTAGATTGCTGTGTGTGCATTTTCCTACTGCATGGTAACTGCCAGAGAAAGTAACAAAGAGCTATAAATCAAATTCACACTTTGTAATCGGGACCATTAATGCATCTTTCATTATGTAGAAAGACAAGAACAGAGAACACACAATGCTTCAGGTAAAACATAAATGCACTCATATTGGCTACAAGTGCCTTCTTTTAAGCTTGAAATTTTGGAAGTCTATTAGGGAACATGTACCTGTGTAACTAGTGGCCTGGAAAACTTATCAGGACATGATTATATGGCTGGTTGGGTCTACCTGGGTCCAAGTGTATTTTTCAATATCTGAAGGGTTTTTTTTTTTTTTTTAAGCATGGAATTTTGAGAACAATGAAACAAGTTGAGAAGACTCGTGAGTATTCACATTTATTGAACATCTATTATAAACCTCACAGTATATTGTCCTTTACATACATTCTTACATTTAACTGCATTTCAGTCCTATGAGATAAGAGCATTTTTGCCTATCTGAGGAAACTGAAGCTTAGAGAGTTTGTATAACATATGGATGGTGACTCAATCAGAAAAGTGGCAGAACAAGGTTTCTGAGTCAGATTCTCAAACATTATCAGCTGTTAGAAAAACTGCAAATGAAAACCAAAGCGAGACACCTCTACACACCTATTAGAATGAAAAAAATGTAAAATAAAAAAACCTACCAAATGATGGCAAGGACAAAAAACAGCTATAATTCTCATACACTGCTGGAGCCAGGGACAGAATGCAAAATGATATAGTCACTTTGGAAAATAGTTGGGCAGTTTTTTATAAAGTTAAGTCTTCACTTACCACATGATCCTACAGTCCCATCCCTTAGTATACACCTAAGTAAATAAAAACTTATGTTCACACAAAATGCCATACACAAATGTTTATAGCAACTTTACTCATAATCACCCAAAACTGGTATGTGTGTGTATGTGTGTATGTGGTAAGTGTGTACATGTGGGCTGTGTGTGTTTTAAGGGTGAGAATCACTATATCTCTTCTGAAAATAGGACATACCAATTTGTCTATTTCAATTGTACTCACTTTTAATGCCTGGATAATTTTAGTGAATTTTATGACTGAAGTTTGAAAAACAGAAAATAGTTCTAAACTGACAATTTAATACTTTTCGAAAAACACAGAGATACAAATTAATGGCTGAAATAAACTGAAAGGGGAATATAAACCAAAATTGGGCATTTTCCAATGGTCCAAAGGAAACATTTAAAATTCATAACTGAAGAATATAGGGTGCTTTCCCTGAAGAGTGTACTCAAATGTCATTGTGTATAAGATTCACTAAAAGAGCCTGTTATGCGTGTTGTGGTGTGCTGCCCAGACCCCACCTTCTGAACTGACGCACTCTCTCTTCCAGCTGCTAGGATTATTGGCTGCTGATGACTCACAGCCGAGTCTCTCTCCAGGCATTTCCCTAAGCCAAAGGGAGTTGCCTGACCCGAGGTTACATCCTTCAATGCTAGCAAATGGCAGTAAACTAATATAAACTCAAAAACTTTAGTCTCAATTGTAGCTGCTTTGCCAAATGTGGTATTTCTGCTTCGAAGATCAGCATAGCCCCTGTGACATTGTACGTTGCCCTTAATTTGGTCAATGCCATTTTTTCCATTCTCATCAAGAAGAAGGATCAGGGCTTCCCTGGTGGCGCAGTGGTTGAGAATCTGCCTGCTAATGCAGGGGACACGGGTTCGAGCCCTGGTCTGGGAAGATCCCACATGCCACGGAGCAGCTGGGCCCGTGAGCCACAATTGCTGAGCCTGCGCGTCTGGAGCCTGTGCCCCGCGACGGGAGGGGCCGCGATAGAGAAAGGCCCGCGCACCGCGATGAAGAGCGGTCCCCGCACCGCGATGAAGAGTGGCCCCCGCTTGCCGCAACTGGAGAAAGCCCTCGCACGAACCGAAGACCCAACACAGCCAAAAATAATAAATAAATAAATAAATAAATAAATAAGAAAATCCTTTAAAAAAAAAAAAAAAGAAGAAGAAGGATCAGAAGCACTTCATATTCTTATGAGATGAACAACAAAATACTTTTATGGTGGTGCCTAAGCTATGTTAACTCTCCCACCTTCTGTCATAGTACAGTTCAAAGGGATCTGGATCATTTGAACATTCCACAGAATATTTAAATGGTGCATTCTGTTGATGATATCATGATAATCAGACCAGATGAACAAGAAGCAACAAACATGATAGAGGCCTTGGTAAGAATCATAAAGTAAGGTACGGAAAATAAACTCTGTGAAGATCTACGGGCCCACATCTGTGAAATTTTCAGAGATCCAGGAGTCTGGGGAATGCTGAGACATTGCCTCAAGAATAAAGGAAAAATCATTATACCTCAGAACTCCCATCACCAGGCGGGAAACACAACCATCTGGCAGGTCTCTGCATGTTCCAAAGACAACATATTTCACACTTGGGAATACTGTTCTGACCTATTTTCCAAGTGACACATAGCTCTGTGTCAGGTTCAGGATGTGGTGCACAATTCATGGCAGATCCTATGGCACTAAAAGTATCTATGGTGGGAGAAGATGCTTTGTAAAGCTTATGGCAAGCTCCGATAGAAGAATAATAGTATGCATCCTCTAGAGATCTGGGGCAAGGCCATACCATTTTCAGCAAGGAACTATACAGCTTTCAGAAACTCTGGCATGTTACTAAACTTTAGTGGAAATGTAGTATCTGACCTTGAAAGTTCAAGAGAACATGTAGCTAGAGCTAGCCATCACTAGTTGTAAATAGTCAGATATACCAAGTCATAGGTGGAAGCAACAGTAATATATTATAAGAGGGAACAATACATTTAGGGAGCATACTGATGATGAGTAAGACCACAGGGTGAAAGTAAATGGCATAGGCAGGTGGTCCAGACTTCCGTGTCATTTACCAATATCTTATTTGTACCTCTCCATCAGCTCACACCCATGGCTGCAGAGGGAAGGTGGAAGAGGTGTTTTTATGACCAGCTGATGGAGAAGGAAAGGCTGAGTTTGTTTTACAAATGGGTCCGTCAGTATGTGTGTACAAGATGAAGATGGATGCTTCATTACAGCCCCACTCAGGGGTGGTCTGAAAGATAGCAGTAAGGGGAATCCTCTCAATGGGTAGGGCTTTGAGGATCTGAGGATGTACCTAGTTAACCACTTTGTTGGAATAAAAATGGCCAAGTTAAGAATATACATGAACTGGGCATAGAAATGAGTGGCATAGAAATGAGTCACCATATCTGCAGGTATAATTGACCCTGATCCTCAGGAAAAGGTAGGACTGCTCATACACAGTGGTGGCAGGGAAGAATTGTTTGATACCCAGATGATCCATCAGTGCATCTTGTGGCACTTTCCTTCTTAATTTTGATGGTAAATGGACAAGTGCGGCAATCATAGCCTGAGAAGAGCACAGTGATCAGAGACTCAGACCTCTCTGAGATGAGAGTCTAAGTCACTCCACCAAGTTATCCTCCTAGACCAACAGAGATGTTAGTCAAGGTGAGAGGAATCTAGAATGGATGTTGAGGATGGAGACAATGAGTGCTCACTGCAGTCTCAAGAGTAGTTTCAGTAGCTGAAGCTATAATTCACCTCACTAACTTTCTTCTTATGTTTCCCCAGAAAACAGACCAACTGGAATCCTGGGGCAAGTTTTACCAGATGGGATGAACTTACTAAATGCTACAAATATACCCAAGTGGTGGAAAGAATGGACGATAGTGGTTTCTGTAGACGGAGGCACTCATTCCTCCAGAAACCCAGAGTGTTGGCTACTGATATGGATGATTACAATTGTGCTTAGCTAAGGGAAACTGCCTCACCCAAAGTTACACTCCCTCCATGCCTATAATCAATAATTGTTCAATGCAAAAACACAAAGGCCTGGTCCATTTGCCTCAGTTCATGGCAAATCTGAAGGCCCTAGCTCCAACATCTCCTGTAGGATTGGCTGAGGTTTCTGTTACAATAGCCAGTTCTGCTTCCCTCACTCCCTTACAAGTGCTGTACCTGAGAGCAATCTCTCAGTAAACGTTCTAATACAAAACTCTGCTTCAGAGTCAGTTTGCTGAGGAATCTGACCTAAGACACTCCTACAACTGCAAATTTCTGGCCAAACCTCCAAAGGTGAGACCAAGAAATCTATAATTTTAATAAACACCAAAGGAGATTCTGATACAGTAGAGTCAAGGACCATACTTTGAGAAACAGTGCATTCAGTAAGCCCAAGACATGGATGAGCTATAACCTAGTATTGCAAAAGGAAAGTATCTGCAATTCTGTCACCAGAATCCATGGAGCTTCCTCCATACCTTTGCATTCAACCTCCAGGAGAAAAGTGCAGTGAAGTCCTAGCTGTGGTGCTGAGATTCAACCCATCACTTTCCCAGAAGAATATGGCCTGCTTGAGCATCAGACTAATCCCATATTTCCTCTGCCTTCTATAACTATGTTTCTTCTGGTCCAATAACAGAGCCACCTTCTCAAATGGAAGAATTCCAGCGTCAAAATTTGCACATTATTACTTATTGTTGGTCTCCTCTATATCCATTCATAAGCTAGTGTGTTCAGAGCTTCAGGTAAGCCAACTAAACCCAAGGTATAGAAACAAAGTGATGATTATATATTCCCGCATTTCATCTTTCTAATTCACTTTTACCAAAACACCTCAGTTTTTCCAGTTTCATCCTGAGCAGTAATTACTTCCATTTACCTTTCCCATTATTACAACCAATGTGTTGAAAAATCAGGGTCTCCTGATCTTAATTTGAGTCTACTAATGTCACTATCTTTTCTTAGGATTCATTATCAGAGTAACTGTTTCTTCCACCTCTCCTCTTTAGGACTCTCATCCTATATCTTTTGTCAAATTGAAATAATCTCCATTCATTCTCAAGAAATCTTAGTAATTCAAGTTATTCATACATTCCTGAGCAAAGAGGTGGAGAAAAATGAGGTTCACCTTTAATTTTCAGATCCATGGTTTCTTCAGGGCTGTATCTTCCTAACATTTTATCCATCATGACAGATTTGGCTATTTAAAAATAGAAAGTAACTATGGGTGCATTATTAGTGATTTCTTAAATACTCTTTCCAATCCAAGATGAGGAGAAAGAGAAAGGTTATTATAAGAGTTCAGACCACAGAACCCTTGTCCAGGTCATTTTTCAAAGAGAAGTTCACCCTGGACATCCATTTCTTATAATTTTATTTATTCATTATTCACCATTCCAATCTCTTAATTAGGCAATAACCGGGGTGATACATCTCAAGTTGATCTATTCTGCTTTTGCTTTTCTCTGGCTGTAGCCTTTCTTGGACAAGTTAATTACCTTCCTTTTCCTACTTAAAATGGAAATACTAATATTAATACTAATGGTATAAAGGAAATACTAGTATCCATTTCATGGGGTCATGATGAGAACTAAATGAAATAATGAATATAATGTATACAGTATTGGCGATTATTATATGGTGTTTTAATATAGCAGCTATTATTTTGATACCCTTACAGCATTGTCATCAAAAGAACTTTTTGTCAAAATTTCAATACGGAATAAGTGAGAATCACCTGTAAAGGAGTTACAGGGACAGGATCCCTGTAATCATTTTTTTAAGTTCCATCAAGAAGCACTTGCTATAGTCTCTAGGGAAGTGTCCATCTTGACAAAAAAGGTTCCAGATCCAGTTCCTGTTGATTTTTAACAGGTCTATCCTGGCAGATAAGTATGTATTTAAGTATGTATTTAAGATAAGGTGTATTGCATGAGAAACCATTTGAATTAGAGTGTCCACACACAAGAATGCTTTTTAGTAAGGTTTTATCAGTTTTTCCAGTTAGTTTTGGAAATTAACACAAATTCAACCAAGAAAATCTAAGGAATGATTTATCTAGACATGAAGAACACATTTGATTCAGTACCACCCCAAAGAGAATCTGCAAGGCCAGCAATTCTATTTGACCATAAACCACTTCAGTGAATAACACACTCTAATGAAGGATGAAGATGAATTGTCTTGGTTAGTGGTAATGCTTCAGCACGGCGAGAGAGAATAAGTACCCCTACAAATGATTATTATTAGGTTTACTTTTTTTCCCACTTTAAGGCACTGAAATAAATAAATATTTAATGAAAGAAAAAATGGGACTCTATAAAACCAAACTGGGAGGCTTAGCAGAGCTTTATTGAGCAATTCACACACTAGAGAAGAGGGCCCGTGACTTTTCAACATCTTAGCAGCTTTTATTACCATGAGGACAAAGTTTATGTAGTTGTTCATTCATCAAATCATGGACACTTGAGGTGGAAGAATCATCTGGTCTGGTATTTCTAAACTTCAGTCATTATACAGCAACTTCTGTCACATCTGCATATAATCTATATTCAGTTTTACTTACTATTCTTCTTTAAATTAACTCTAATTTTTGTTTTAAAACATTTATGCTCAAGAGAAAACTTATATTGTTGTTTTGAATATGTTATAGTATATAATAGTATTATGTTAAAGTACTAGTTATTTTATCCTGCTACACATTAAAACAGATGCATATTTAAAATTTATTTACCCACAGTCCTCCTAAAATCATCTTGTATATCACAAGTGGTACTTGTAATAGACATTGGGAACAGTGGTCTAGTTCAACTTTCTATATATGAATACTACCTTGGAAACAAATTTTATATACTTCTCAGGTTTCCTTAGAGGCAGCTGTTCCCTGGACCTTCAGCTGCTCTGTCCACCTCAGCCATCAACACTTTGCCCACAGTGTTCCTCCCCCTGAGACCAATAAGCTACCTGCCCTAGGCTTCCCAGCTCCTTCTCACCTTTGGCCACCTCAAAGCAATGTGGCTGACAAATCCCACACATGGAGTTTCTGGCTCTTCCCATCACTTCCAGATTAGACAAAACACTACACATACAAGGCATGGGATGTGACAGAGAGCAGCTTTTGAAGGTGTCAGATGATAAAACTCGGAAGTGCAGAGGAGTTAATCCACAAAGCAAATGTTGACTATCATTCCTCTATTTTTTGCTTCCACAAATGAATCTAGGCAAAATTTCTCTTTAAAGCCTATCCTGAAAATGTCCTTATGCAAAAAAGAGTCACTTACTAAGCGCCCTCCTGTGTCTTTTCATAGTCTGTTGTGAAATAGTACCTGATTTCTCATTGCTTCACAGCCTGCCTTCCTCACTTGCCTTTTTACTCACTCTCTGCCTTAGGTTTGGCATCTCCCAAATAAATCATTAGCACTTTAAATCTTGCCTCAGGATATTTTTCTAGAAAATTCAGATTAAGAAAAAATGCCCATTATAACCCTCCCAGACAAGTCTTTCAGACTCTGCTTGATGACCTCAAATGACGTACAACTTATTGACACACAAAAATAATCCTTTCCAGTTTCACATAGCCCTCATTAGTAGAATATTCTTACAGTGAGCTAATCTGTTACAATCTCACTGAGACTTTATTCTGAGTCCAGTGCAGGTGGGTGCTCTCAGGGAAAATGAGAAGGGTTTGCTGTAGTATTGGCCCTCATGAAGCATGCTAGGAAGGCACAACAGGTTCATACGAAATCACTAAAGAATAATAGTTGAATAGTATCAGCCTGTGACAGCTTGTCCTACTGTGCTTTAGAAAATGAGAAAATTAAAGACAGTGTATAGATTTTTTATTAAATTAATTTTATTCATTTGTAGAACTATTCTTTATTCTAAGATTATGCTCTTCTTACCTTTTTGGTATTTAAAATACCTTTTCTTTTATTAAGTGATAATAGATAAAAATATTTTAAAATGTTCCTTCCTGACTATATAAAAAATAGCAAACTTAACAATGATCTCCACACTTGTTTTTATTTTTTTTATTTTTTATGTTTTCCCATTCTTCACATGGCATTTTATTTTATTTTATTTTATTTACATCTTTATTGGAGTATAATTGCTTTACAATGTTGCGTTAGTTTCTGCTGTACAACAAAGTGAATCAGCTATATGTATACATATATCCCCATATCCCCTCCCTCTGGAGCCTCTCTCCCACCCTCCCTATCCCACCCTTCTAGGTCACCATAAAGCATGGAGATGATCTCCCTGTGTTATGCAGCAGGTTCTCACTAGCCATCTATTTTACATTTGGTAGTGTATATATGTCATTGCTACTCTCTCATTTCATCTCAGCTTCCCCTACCCCTTCCCCATGTCCTCAAGTCTGTTCTGTACGTCTGTGTCTTTATTCCTGCCCTACCACTAGGTTCAACAGTACCATTTTTTTAGATTCCATATATATGCATTAGCATAGAGTATTTGTTTTTCTCTTTCTGACTTACTTCACTCTGTATGACAGACTGTTGGTCCATCCACCTCACTACAAATAACTCAATTTCTTTCCTTTTTATGGCTGAGTAATATTCCATTGTATATATGTGCCACATCTTCTTTATCCGTTCATCTGTTGATGGACATTTAGGTTGCTTCCATGTCCTGGCTATTGCAAATAGTGCTGCAATGAACATTGTGGTACATGACTCTTTTTGAATTATGGCTTTCTCAGGGGATATGCCCAGTAGTGGGATTGCTGGGTCGTATGGTAGTTCTATTTTTAGTTTTTTAAGGAATCTCCATACTGTTCTCCATAATGGCTGTATCAATTTACATTCCCACCAACAGTGCAGGAGGGTTCCCTTTTCTCCACACCCTCTCCAGCATTTATTGTTTCTAGACTTTTTGATGATGGCCATTCTGACTGGTGTGAGGTGATACCTCATTGTGGTTTTGATTTGCATTTCTCTAATGATTAGTGGTGTTGAGCATCTTTTCATGTGTTTGTTGGCAATTTGTATGTCTTCTTTGGAGAAATGTCTATTTAGGTCTTCCACTCATTTTTGGATTGGGGTTTTTGTTTTTTTGATATTGAGCTGCATGAGCTGCTTGTATATTTTGGACATTAATCCTTTGTCAGTTGCTTCATTTGCAAGTATTTTCTCCCATTCTGAGGGTTGTCTTTTCATCTTGTTTATGGTTTCCTTTGCTGTGCAAAAGCTTTTAAGTTTCATTAGGTCCCATTTGTTTATTTATGTTTTTATTTCCATTATTCTAAGAGGTGGGTCAAAAAGGATCTTGTTGTGATTTATGTCATAGAGTATTCTGCCTATGTTTTCCTCTAAGAGTTTTATAGTATCTGGCTTTGCATTTAGGTCTTTAATCCATTTTGAGTTTATTTTTGTATATGGTGTTAGGAAGTCCACACTTGTTTTTAAATTTAAAGATCTTATTCATTGAACAAACAACTAAATCAAATTAAATACAGAATAGAGATGAAAGTTGAGATATCAGATAAAGTCTACAAGTTATCTTATCTTAATGTGAATATCCATGACTAAGAGATTAGGCTATGGGTTCTAGTTTGTGTTCTAGAAATTCTTAGTCGATAATTTCCCATCTAGATCCTTAACCATGGTGAGAAATGTTTAATCATAAGTTATAGTTTTCTGAGTAAACACTATCCCACCTTTGTTACTTCTACTGGTATCTCGGTTTTCTTTTCCGGTTTGTTTGACACTTTCTACCATGTGAGACAACTGTTATATCAGATTGTCAATAGTAAATTCCCTATCAACCTGGTAGTCATTTTCATTACACACAAAAACTGCTATTGAATTCCTCCAAGAAATTATTGATATGCTACATCTTGTTTTGACATATCACACTAATGATGGAGGGAAACAGTGAAGGAAAACGTTTTAATGATGCATTCTAGAAGTTGGAAATGTGGCTTCAGGGCAATGGGAAATGGTTACTGGCTATATCTCCTTTAATTTAGACTCAAGGCACACAAGCAGGCCAGCACTTCCTTCAAAACAGATTCTCTCCTAATGCCAGACACCAAGATAATTTCTGAGGTTGGTGAACTTAGTGACCTTAGTGCAACAACTATCGGAAGCCCAACCCCAGACAGCGAAGGCTTAAAGAGTTAGTCCAATGGCACCCATCAGATGATAATAGAAGTAATAATAAATAGTAGTAATGTTCATTGAGTAGTACTTAACTACATGCCAGGCCCTGTGGTAAGTGCTTTATGTGTATTATATCACTTAATCCCATTGCACATTATCTAACTCCCTCACAAGTTCCAAGGGGGGAGTTCTCAGGGGGAAGTTCTGTTCAGCACCAGCACGTGTCCTAGGTTCCTACCACAGCACCTGACACACCCTGGCACACAGAAGGTGCTCAATAAATATTCATTCTCAGAATGAATGAATGAATGACCATCTCCTTCTTCTTTGAACTTGGTACTTGGGGTCTCCAGAAGGAACTCCAGGATTCTGGAGAGAAATCTGTATAACCATTGAAGATGCTGAAAAAACAAATAGGTTTTGAACTATATTTTTTTTAAAGTCTGTAAAGCTGTAAGAGTTTTTCATCAACTGTAAGATCTGAATCAATAGTGAGTTTACACTTCAAACTAACTGAAAAATGTTTTATTGTAGTTTATCATATGCTCCTATGTGGGTAAAAGGAGAGTTCTTAAACAAAGATAATCAAGTATGTAATGAGAAACCAGTGTCATGTAAAAACAGTGGACAGAAGAACTGCATTTCAGTATGAAAGCTTTCCTAAAGTTGATTGAAGAAGCACCCGCTATGCCCCCAATTCTTGCAAATAAGATGCTCAGTATATGCGGATATCAACCAACCTGGCTGTCTCCCAGACCTTCTCTATAAAGAATACAACCAAAGCCACAAGTTTATAGGCATTCCAGAACTGGGATAGTGCCTTCCACTTTGCCTTTGGGAGTATCACAGACAAAATGAAATCTTCATAAGTGATTTTGATGATAAAGAACTTACCTTTAAAGAAAAACTGGGGAGAAAGAGATGACAGAAGCAGACAAGAGTTCTGTTTTAAAGGGTTTGTGCAAAACTGGGGTTATCATTTGCAGCAAAGTCAGACTGTGAGAAGGCAATGATAACACCAAAAAATATGTAATAGGATCCCCCAAAGCACTGCTTGTGACCCCACAGTTTCAGCAATCCCAGGAGGCTATAGTCACTGCTAAGTAATGGGAGTGCTACCTCCTTCCCTGTGCCCACTTAGTGACAGATAGCCCCACCCAGAGCAGAGAGCATCTTTAAGAAAGAAGACAGATAGACAATAAGCTTTTCTTTTTATCATAAAGTGTTCACTTACAAAGAAAAAGCTCCAGACAGAGGCTGATACACACACAAAAAGTGCTATTATTTCAAAAACCTCTGGAGCAGATAAAACACAAAGCATTTTACAGATCTGGTGGATTCTTTAGAGAAAGACCACCAAAAAAATTGTCAGATGAGAAAAACTTTCTTATAATACCCTTGGCCCTTGCTATAGAGTCTTTTTAATACTCTTATTTCCTTCTCATTGTTCTTATATTTTACTAATATTGTCTACTCCTTTCTCCATTTACTCAAGTTTCTTGCTACTCTCTTTTCCAGAGAAATCCAAAAAAGAATGTGAGGAGTATAATTTTTCAAACCCCCAAAATATGTGTAGTAAATATAAAGCCCAGTTTACAAACTCAGGTGTGGAAGAAACAAAACTTCCTTTTATTTTCTAGAAAGCAATCCAGTCTGTAATTGGAGCTTCCATTCCTGTTTCTCAGAGCAAGTGTTAAACTTAACCTTATTCGCTTTGGAGGTTTCCCTCAAGATCATCTCAAGGTTCCTAAGGGCTTAAGCACTGTCAAACAACATGGTGGTGGATACTCTCTAATTATTGGGGCACCTGTTTAACCGTTTCTGCTAGAGCATTTGCTGTTCCTGTCACGTGATCCCCTCAGAGCCTATGGATCTCTGCTGCTTCTGGGCCACCCTTGAGGCACAAACATCTTGTCTCAAAACTGTTCTCAGTTCCACATGCCAGAATGCATCCTGTAACCACTTCTCTCTCTGGTCTCGCCACTGCCATGAGAAGCAGATCCTCCACCTCAGTCAAGCCATCATATGACTGATGCCACATCACAAAGGATCCAGAGCCAGAACCACTCAGCTAAATTCTTCTGATCTCTTCCTTCTGGTGACAAGGGAATCTCTTTTTAATCCAGAGGATTTCTTTATATTTTTTAAATAACAAATCATTGCTCCCATGCATTCTACTTCTTTCTATAGACTCTGCAAACTCCCCTTCACTCTCCTAAACCTTAGGCTTTTGAAAAACAATAACCAAAAATATGTTGGCTACTTCTACTCTCTTTGCCCCATACCTCCCTGAGGCAACTAGGACATAACAAAACCTGCTTGATAAGAAACAAGGGAAAAGGAGAAAGAGAAACAGGGAGAAAACATCTCACATATTGACCCAAATTGACTTTGGTCAAATTTCCTATTAATATGGGTACATATAACCAAGTTCTGTTGAGTCTTCCTGTCTCTCATCTCTTCCCTCCTTTTCATTCCTCTGTCACTATGTTGGCCCAGGACATTATCATTTCTCATTTGAAATACTGTAAAAACCACCTAGCCTGGCCTCCCTGGTCTAACTTCCTCACTGTTATCAGCGTGGGTTTGGTAACACAAACCTCAAGTCTTACCATGTCACTAAGCTTTTTGGAAATGTTTCAGAGTCTCTGGGTTGCTTTCAAGAATTAATCCAAACTCCTGAGCATGTCATGGGAGACTTCATGATGTGGTCCTTGCTTCTCCAGCCTCATCTCTTGCTGTTCCTCAGCACATATTGAACCCCAGAGCCATAACCAGGCTAGAATATGCTGTTCTATTCCAAGTCTTCCTGCTGTTGTCCATGCTGTTCTCTTTTTCTGGACTCCATTCCCTCCAGTCTTCTCATGTGGAACTAACTTTCCTTTCAGACTGCCCTCTGGGATCACTCTCCCAGGGAGTTTCTTGACCTCCCTCTCTGTGATTAGGAATCTCTTCCCTGAGTACCTATAACACTCCATACAAACCACATTATTATAATCGTTGGTTTGCTAATCTCTCTTTCCCAATAGTCTGTGAGGTCCATGAAATCAGGAATTCTTTCACCTCTGTATCCCCAGGACCTAGCACAGTGATGCACAGATAGTTAATGTTCAGAAAACAATTCTTGAACTACTGTGTAATCATACAATTTATGCTAATAAGATAAGGCGAATTTCAACATTAAATATCTAGCCCACTGGATTTCTGTGTCAAGTAAATTAAAATAATAATAATAAGCTTTGCTGACCAATTCTAAACTCACTGACTAGGTTAACATTTGACTGGGTTTTTTTCCCTAAGAAAAATATTAGCCTAAATACCTGGAGTTCTTGATTCATCTCTGATATAAGTAACAAGGTTCTATTTTTTGGTGTTCCTAGAAAAACAAAACAGAGTAAGAAATGCATATAGGTATAACTTATATGTTACTCTGTACCTTAATATAATCTTACCCTTTGGGGGGCAGCTGATTGAAAGTTAAATGAGAATAGACATTTAAAGTTATAATGAAAGGAAGTCAATAGATTGAAGACTTATTCTATCAGACTATCCTCAATTGCACAAGGCTTTGTTAATGGTCACTGTATAACACTTTTCAAAGGGCATTGCATGCTGCATGTTTTTCTAGATGCAGTACCATGTGATTATAGAATTATGGAGTGATTATTTGGTTACTTATTTCAGGTAACATATTAAGTAAGCTAAACAAAGAAATTCAAAAAAAGTTCTCGAAACACTATCGAAATGAATATTTAATTTTGTAAAAAATAATTTGACCTACTTTTACACTATTTTATCCTTTTGTTCATTTAAGCCCTCAAATTCATTATCCTTGGATTAGCTGTCAGATATTCCTAATTAAAGTTATCCCTAAGTATAATGCGGGTAAAATTCTCAACTCATGGTATAATGAAAGGAGAATGGTTTGTATTATACACATCTCAGTTCCCTTTAAAGTGTACACAGCAAATATTCAGCATTATATTGGTGGTCAGAAAGCATCTGCCATTAGATAGAGCTGACACCTGTATATAATTAACTAGTGTGATTAATGAAGAAGGAGATCAATGTTTCATGCAATTTTAATTTTATACTCTGGGCTTGATATGGAAAGAATTTGTACTGGGTAATAAAGGAATATAGGTTCATTCTAATAAGCATGACAAATGATTTTTTTTAAATGAGTCCAACTCATTAGCTAGACATCTACAACCCTATATGACCCTCAGTGCCCTGGCAGAATTTGGGGATAATCTTAATGCCTAATTACCAGCTATGTGACTATACTTCAACAAATTGGTTCCTTTATGGAAGTCAAACAAACAGAAGTATTCATGCTGAGGTATGACAAAAACCAAAATGCTTATATAGAAAAGCATCTTGACTTCAAAAGCTAAATCATATTAACAGCAACTTTCCACAAGGCTACATTTTTAACATCTATTGTGGGCCTCTGTAGGCACTTTGACAAGAATGACATTTTGGCAGAATTAACAAACCAGGGAAAGAATGTGTGCTCCAACCCTGACATGAGTGCTATTGAAATAAAAACACAGACAACACCGGATGCTGTGTTCAGCTACAACATGCATTTCTGAGATGTTGCTTATTCAACTTGATCTCAATGTCCATATTATAATGAGCTGGCCTCTTGCCTCCAGAGAATACTATGAGATTTCAGTAGCTTAAATTGAGATGAAGTACATGTTCTCTTTTAAATAAGATCCAAAGCATAACACAGTGTAAAGAAGACAATTTTTGAAAAAACAAAAACAATATGTAGTTCTGAATAATTGAATTCAGAGTTAGGAGTAAATAAAAAACAACTTCTCCTGGAATTTTTTCTGAGAATGACTACTTGGCACTTTTTAAAAATAAGTTCCTTTTTTTTTTTTTTTTTTTAGGAAATTCATCTTAAAAAACTTTTTGGAGGGAAATCATGATGGAACCAGGGACTCAGCAATCAATAAGATTCTCAACATGTTTCAAATCGCCTTTGACCAAAGTCACTGTTGTTTAGTTTCGTTTTGAAGCAAACATGCCTTGGGCACTTACACTATGATAAGTGCTGAAGGAATTCACATGAACACAGGGCCTCATCTTGAGAGAGTTCAAAACTTAGTCAGGGAAACGGAAGTACAAACAGTATAATGCAGGGAGGTCATGCACAAGTGGTATAGTAAAGGAACCAGCTAAGTGCTGTGAGAATCCAGGGGCACAAAGGAATTAGCAATTAATTCCAGGCTTGGCAGAGAGATGTTGGAGAGGCTAATATGCACTCATTCATTTATTCATTCGTTCATCAAACATTTATTGACTATCAATGTATTAGGCCAGTATTAGGCACTGACTATATACAGGTGAATAAAATATAATCCCTTCAAGATCACACAGCTTCACTTCCATCATCAATGAATATTTTTGCTTGGCCTTAGAGAACATAATGATGAGACCAACAGGAGTACAGATTTCATGGAGTTTATAATCTGGAAGGATATATTGACAAGTAAGTGGATGATCGTGATAATATGAAATAATAATAATGGCTAACTAACTTTTATTATGTGCTTAAATGAATTAGGCCATTTAATACTCATTCTGAACTCCTGAGATAGGCACTATTTAAGCCTCATTTTAGAAAGGGGAGAACAAGTACAGAGAAGGTGTGTAGCCTATTCAAAATCAAATTTAAGGAAATGTCAGAGCCAGAATTTGAACCCAGGTGATCCGGCAGCAGAACTAGTGCTCTAAGGTGTCACGTCGCCTCTCCAAGTTCTGGGATGGGAAAATGCAGTGTGCTGTGATGCAAAGGTGAGATCTAACCTAGGGGTGGAAGGCGTGCCAAAAGCTACCTGGAAAAAGCAACATCTATGTTGAAACTTGTAAATAACAGTGATAAATGCTTTTCAAGAAGAAAGCATGGGAAGCTAGTGCACGGTTCCTGCTACATTTGAGGCAAGACTACGAAGGATTAGTAGAATTTGGACAGGCAGAAAAGAGAACAGCATTCCAAGCTGAGGGAACACCACAGACAAAGGCAGGGAAGCTGACTTAACTATTTTCTCCTCTTTGGTAAAGCTCTTACACTTGCTATTCATTTGGAAAATGACTGAAATTGATTGTCTGATGTCAATAATCCTGGGAGGGCAGATCTTTCTAAAGGATACTGAATATGCAAATGGAGTGTTGGACTTTTAAACACTTCAATTTGCTCATAAGGATTCCAGTATTACTTAGAGTCCAAGGAACATTGACTGTAACATTTTTCCACTGCAGAAGGATCTAACCACAAAAAGCATCCTCAAAAAGTTTTGTCAGATGTAACCAAAAAAATAATAGCTAATATTTATTAAGCATTCACTCTGTGTCTGGCTCGATGCTGTACACTTTACATGAATTACCTCATCATATAATTGTGTGGATTAAGTGATTATGTACTGTCATTTTCCACTTTTTAAGAAGGAGGAGACTGAAACTTAGAAAGATTAACTAATTTCCCCAAAGTCCCAGAGATGAAAGAGCCACAATGGAGACAAGTCAGATATCAACCCACCCTCTTAACTATTGTTATATGTAGCTGAGTTCCAACCAAAAGGTTTTTAACCCAACCTTAGTTTGTCATTGATAAGAAGAAACTGTCCTATTTATTCTTTTTCTTTTAACAGTGTAGAGGAAAGAGAAGGAGGAAAGCTTGAGTTGAGTCCCAGCTCTACAACTTTCTGCTCTGTGACCTTGGGCAATCATTTCACCACTCTGAGCCTCAGTATCTTATCTTTAAGTTGAAAGGATTTAACTACAGGGTGTCTAAGGATCCTTCTGGCTATAAAGATCTATGATTTTGTTTTTATTTAAAAAAGAAAAAACATAGTAATCACTAACTATTCCCACATTTTTAAAAAGAAAAAACAGGAAGGATAATCTAAAAACTTTTAAAGAATTCAAATTTACTAGATTTTTGGTAAATGTTGGCTAAAATCATCTGAGGAATAGACATGACATCTTCAGTGTACTGAATTATTCTCTGCCCCTGTGAGAGGCTGAACATCTACCATATTTTTCACTCATAACTCTGAGGGCTAGTGACACAGTTCATTTCCTCATTTCAAAAAGATTGATTTCATCCCCGAGAAAAGGTGCACATGAGCTGGAAAAGAATGAATGTTTATGGGAACTGGGAGCATCCGTTCTCATTCTATTAGAGCATCAGTTTATGTTCCACTTTGGCCTTGCCTACCAAATTCAGAGCTGCTCAGTCTTCAGTCTAAGAAACCATGTGTTTGTGAAAAGGAACAAGCTGTCTCTTTTAATCCAAGAGCCAAATGTTAAGATTCCTCAAGTGTCAGTTTGAATTGTAGCGTTCATGACTTTAAATTGCATGGATTGTGTCTGCTCAGGGCTATGGCTCCAGGAACTCCCAGTACACTCGAGTCTATGGTCATGAGAAAGGCCAGATAACCAGAAAAATGATCCCAACAAGGGTGGCTTCTTCTGATAACTCCAGGGCCCACTTCCCACTGACCTCCTCAAACCTGCTTTACTTTTTTTTAATTGAAGTATAGCTGATTTACAATGTTGTGTTAATTTCTGCTGTACAGCAAAGTGATTCAGTTATACATATATATACATTCTTGTTTATATTCTTTCCCATTATGATTCATCATAGGATATTGAATATTGTTCCCTGTGCTATGCAGTAGGACCTTGTTGTTTACCCATTCTATATACAATAGCTTGCATCTGCTAACCCCAAACTCCCAATCCATCCCTCCCCCACGCCCCTTCCCCCTTGGCAACCACAAGTCTGTTCTCTGTCTGTGAGTCTGTTTCTGTTTCGTAGATAATACCTGCTTTCATGTTGGGCTTCTCTGTGCTATTTGTTTGGAGGCCTCACCTACCCCAAACGCCCTCTCAGCGGGGGTTTCCAATAGCCTGAAAATCTGATCAAGCCCTTCCCAAGACGCAGCTTTTTATTAACAGCCGCTTTAACACCATGAACAGCAAGCAAGAGCTGTTACCTGCCCAACTTGTGCTCCATGTAGGAGTTCAAGAAAGAATTGGAAGGAGGGTAGAGGCAAAGCAGGTCATGATAAGAAAAAGAAATTGGAAAAATTTCTGCCAAGACATGTGGAACAAAATATAATATTTTTACGTTTATGCATCACTTTCCCAAACAAGATCTGTTTTGATTTTCAGAATTAGGCAGGCAGGACAAGTGCTCTTAGCCCAATTTTAAAATAAGAAAGCTGACACTCAGAAGTGGCATAGGTTTCAATGTTTTGTGGGAGCCATTTAATTCCTGTGACTGCAGACCAAGTGCTCAGGCATAGCTTTGAGCAAGACAACCAATAAGATTTAAGGTCTTCTATCCTAAAATTCATACTAAAATTGATGCAACTTGGATCTTACATTAAGGCTCAGTTAATCTTAACCACTCAACAAATATTTCTTGGCCACCTACGTTCCCCGTTCTCAAGGAGCATACATGCCAAGTCTAACTTTCCAGCTGCTGCACTATATTTGGAAACTAATAAAACTCAATGATGAATAATAAATTGTAACTCCATTAGCCCAAATGTTGACTTTGTACAAATTGGCATAAACAGCTTTCCTCAAGACACTTTGTGATATTTGCTAGAATACTGTCATAATAATTCTCCAAATATGATGAACACAGTGTAAAGGGAGCCACCTAGAATTGTGCAAAGTGCAACCTGTGGAACCATAGGAGGGGAGCCTTGGCTCAGGGAAAGTTTCAGGACTCAGGAAAGAACCTTGAAATGAAGATACTGTTCCAAAGACAAGAGAGGAAGATGGAAGGTGTGGAGGCATAAGCACAATCTACATGAGGTCAGTGCAGAGGTGAACTTGAACGCAGTAAGCAATAGTACAAATAATGAAGATAATAATGAACATTATTTATTGAGTATTTAGTGTGTGCCAGAGCCTAAACTCTCCATGTACTGATTTATTTAACCCTTAAAACAGCTCAATGAGAAAAACATCAGTTATTATGAAAGAGAAAACCAAGGCCCACAGAGAGCTTAAGTACCTGGGACCCTATGGAAAGTATCACTGACTTCAACTGCTGTGTAACCTGTATATACAATTATTAATAAAAAAGACTAATTATCAAGGTCTGCTCAGTCAATCTGTTTGTAAGAAATGAGTAATTGAGACAGCATAAATCATTTGTAATTTTTATATATTATATTTTTAATCAGTATTCATCATATTGGGAAATTAAGATAAAAATATCTATTTTAACAAGCTTATATAAACAGATTATAAATTAATTTCCATTAATGACAATTTTAGGAGGCACATTTCAAAATAATCCATTTTCACCAAAAATCATTTCCTTGATATATTATATGAATTCATTTGAACATTGTGAAACAGGTGATTTTTTTTTAAATCTCAATATTAAATAAGTTGCAGACTACCCCAATTATAAACTTTTTTAATAGTCCTACACCAAAAACTGGATGATTCCATTAATGTAGATGACTCAGTACAAAGTTAAGTCTTATTTTGTTTAGTAGACTAAGAAAGATTTCGATAAATTTTAAGCCCTTTTTAATCTAATTTTAAATTTAGAAAGCAAAGCAAGGCAATGCAATCTTTGAAGTATTTCTGCACTGAACAGGGCAAGGCTCTCTTAAAGCCACTGTAGTGGTACTAGCTATTTTATAAGATTACAATGTTGATTCCTACAGACACTCCTCAAATTCAAACCCTCCTCTTCCCTATACCTCTGTTTAATTAGAAAACTTCTCACTTTGGAAGTCTTTCTCTCACAAAACCCAGCTTTAGAGACAGCACACATATACCTAAGAATGGAGCTTAAGTTAAGGTGCCCATAGTATATTACTGCTTCTAGAAAATTATAATAAGTTAGACAAACTTGCTGTATGTATCTACTTAAAAGTGTACAGAAATATGTTGTAATGCTAATTCAAGGATCAAATGATCATAAATAGTAGGGTAGACTTGGTCTGCAACATCTGACCCAGAATTTTTACCTTCAAGTGGCTAAAACACCCTTCAATTTCATGAAAATAGAGGTTTTAATGCACTTTAAAAAGGGATTCAATTGACTACCTGGACATCTAATAGCTATTGAAAATCAAGATTTTAATTATTCAAAGATAAATGAACCGCACTTTTATTGACTTTATTGCTCTAAGAGGGCTATAAAATTTAAGATAAAATGTTTTCTGTGATTTATGAATCTATAAGAGCTTCTGGATAAGCACAGATATTTGACAGTGGGTTCACTAATCACCTGGAATCATAAGTTCCCTATCTGAGGACAGAACTTCACAGTAGGCTCCGAGCTGTATTGAAGCCTCAGTGGCAAATACTCATACTTCCAAATGTCATATGTCTCCTTGGGAGTTTTCAAGTTACAGAAACTATAGTTTACCTCAGAGACAATATCCCTTATAAGCTGTTGACCCCTCCTTACTGTCTACCACCCCATGGGCTTCTAGCTCAAAAAAGGGTTACATTTATTTCATCATTCCTGATTGCATAGTCTGTTCTTCAAATTCTGCTTTAAATGAGTTATAGCATTTTAATGGTTTGCTTATTAATTAATAAGTTAAATAAAATCTTGGAATGTTTATTTTATATTTGTATAAGAGGCATGATTTTATATATTTTGAAGCTATAGTTCAACAAAAATATGACTACAAAGTCACAATACTGTATGGAGAAGGGGAGGAGTTGGGTTAAAGAAGAGAATTGTGAGGTGGGGAAAAGGGACCCCTCAAGCTCTGTTTTTGGGAATGTGAATTCATGCAGCCATTATGGAAAACAGTATGGAGATTCCTCAAAAAATTAAATATAGAACTACCATATGAACCAGCAATTTCACTCCTGGGCATTTATCTAAGAAACCAAAAACGCTCATCAGAAAAGATATATGCACCCCTATGTTCATTGCAGCATTATTTACAATAGCCAGGGTATGGAAGCAACCTAAGTGACTATCAATAGACAAATGGATAAAGAAGATGTGCCCTATACACACACACACACACACACACACACACACACACATATATATATATACACATGCACACATATATATATATATATATATGGACTACTACTCAGCCAAAGAAAAGAATGAAATTTCGCCATTTGTGACATATCATAACTAGACTTATCATGGTGATCAGTTTGAAATGCACAGAAACATAGAATCACTATGTCGTATACCAGGAACTAGCATAGTGTTGTAGGTCAACTATACTTCAAAAACAAACAAACAAACAAACTCATAGGAAAAGAGATCAGATTTGTGGTTACTAGAAATAGGATGTAGGGGAAGGGGGGGAAGGGGGAATTGGATGAAGGCAGTCAAAAAGTACACACTTCCAGTTTAATTTTGTATCTGTATGAGATGATTGATGTTCACTAAACTTATTGTGGTGATCACTTCATGATGTATGTGAATCAAATCATTTTTCTGTACATCCTAAACTTATACAGTGCTGTATGTCAATTATATATCAATAAAACTGGAAGGAAAAAAAGAAGAGAATTGTGAGTTCTATTGGACTTTTATTACATAAAACATCAGAGAATTAAGCATCTATTCAGATCAAAAATCCAAAAGGCAGCAGTCTATTTTAGCAGTGTCCCACTATCTCCCTAATCAACTACTAGCATTATTTCTTTCTTAATATCTTGTGAAGAATGTTCAGTTGAAAAATACTAGACATTCTCTTCCAAGCTAATCTGGGAAGAGAGTGGCCAGCTGTTTTTCCACTAAATTTTATCAATATAGCTAATGCTTCTTTGTACATGCTGGTTCCTAAGCAAAAAGAAGCTAATACCAACTAAATTCTTGTTGAAACCATTATTCTGGTGACAGCCAGGAAAGATAAAAATCAATAAAGGAAGGCTGAATAAGACAGATGAGTTATAGCCAGTATAATGGCAATTGCCAGAGCATAGTGAGAAGTGTTGGAAAATATCACCTTGCCACATAAAAGGAGACACTGAGTAGGGTCACACTGGGTATAGTTGAATTATTGTTGCATTGCTTGCCCTTAATGGAAATATCTTCATTTGACTAAGTAAGCCAGCAGGTTCAATCATAGAGGATATTGAAGTATATTAGATGTTAATGATTAAATAATATTCAGCAAACTATAGTCAATCATTTTATTAAGTATTGTATTTAATAATGTATACAAAATAATTACAAAAGCAAACAACAAAGGAATCAGAATGGTAAACAACTTAACGTAATTTCTAATATACATACTCTGTCAGTGGACATTTAGTGGGCTACTGTGCACTTTGTTTAATTGACTCAACAGAGAAACATGGACCACAAGTGATTATAATCCATCTTATTGCTTGTTTCAAACTTTTAATGGGAGACAATTCATCATTGAAAAGTAAGTATATTGTTTTTCAGAACTCCCATTTCAATGCAAAGCATGACTTAATTTGTTTTGAGTTATATTTCTCTAAAATTAAAAGGCATAAATCAGATTTCTGTATTCCACAACGAATCTGCCAAACACATCCACCTGGGCAAGATGAAAGAAAGAATGTCATGTTTCAAAATAACTGGAATCAACAAAGATCTGTTAAAAGTCTTACCATAAAATAAATAATATTCTCAAATTAGCCAGCTTCTCTTTATGATCATTTTGAGTGCTTTTAAAGTGTCTTCTATTGATTCATATTTCACCAAGATGTGGCTAATAAAACTACAAGACTACTCTGAACATTTTAGCAGCAAGAAATACAAACCTATGTATCTCATAAGGTGTGAGAATTTTAAAAGGTTGACACTTTTAGTCTCCTCCCAGCTCTGAGATTGTCTGATCAAGACAAGAAAAGGGAGGAGAGGGAACAGTGTAGAACACTAAGGGAAATAAATGGCAGGCACTTACGGTGCCCCCACAAGAATTATGCTATCAGTAATAACTCATAATTTGATTAGCACTTTTTAAACTGAAATGTGTTTTTGCTTTTATTATCTTGTTTTGTGCCTCACAAGTAAGTAAAGCAGGCATGTTATTCTTCCCATTATAGAGATAAAGAGACAACTCTAGGGAGATTCAATGACATACACTGATTAGTAGAGAAGTCAGGACTAAATTGCAATTGTCTGAGTCCAGTATCTTTTTCTACCACACCCTTAAGCTCCCCCCATCCCCTGTATTCCCTTTTAGAACAAATTGCCATTTGGTAAATGGTAAAATCTTGGTAGCAACTTGAACTACACGTGGCACTCTGATATGTCCCAGGACTTAACTGGGCTGCTTGACAAGAAATAGAGTTAGTGCCTTGCATTTCCAATATCTCTAAACGGCAGATGAATTTCACATCAACTTATTTAAATAGCAAGACTGTGAGCCTTTTCATGACCATTATCAGGTGCGGATTGATGCCTGCTAGCATAGATTTCCTACTGTGAAGCCCTTTAGTCACTCCATGCGGCTTCCCTACTCCATTATGCCTGTTAAATGAATCGATCTTACCTTAATATCATTCTTAAATATTTAATGCCAAGTTACAATGCCGCCTTTTAAAATCAGTTGGTAAAATAAAAGCAGAGAATGTTCAGCAGGAGGCACCCCACCTCCGCAGCCTCCACTCTTCCACATGATTACTTACTGGGGTGAGCTGTTTGCCCCAGGGGTGGGCCAATTAAAAGGATTTATATGCTTGTGTAACAATCTAGGCAGCAGCAAAGGGAACTCTTTTTTTACAAAAAAGAGTAAGCAATTTAAGGCTTACTTTTCTGGTTGAATACATATTTGTTATAATGCAGAGCTTGACCCAGAAAATCAATTTCAACACTTTATCAGTGTATGCTCCTTTGTAGGAGTTATACTGGGGCCTTTGGAAGAAGGGGAGACTTTTCCTGCTGAAAAGAACATCCAGCCCTGCTTCAGGGCGATGCTCAATATGCAAATGTTTAAATTGTTGGATTTGTAGACAACCAGTGCACTCAAGCCAAATAGTTCAAATCAACTTTGTTGTTTCCGAGAGTTGTTATGCATTCCACACCAGGGTATGGAGCTCTAGTTTATCTTTCCCTGCTTCTGAGACAGGAGGGAAGGGGGCAGGGCACAACCTTTAAAAGAATGACATAGCTGTTGAGGATATGACATAAACTGGTTAGAACTGATTAGGCCCAAGATGACAGAAGATTCAACTTCCAGTAAACCTTGAGCCTCATTATACACGTATTGTAATACATTAGCATGCTGACTGACTCACCCACAGGCGCCATGACTATTCCGAGGCTAACCATAAAAGGTCAAAAAGTGGGCGGTGGCCCAAATCCTGGAAATCCCTGCCCCTTCTCCAAATAGGTGGAATAATCCTCCCACTTATTAATCTAAGAAATTACTGGGCCCATAAAAACTAACCACA